>NW_017306844.1:51869-137081 GCF_000935625.1 Nanorana parkeri | reverse complement strand
ATGTGTTATCTTAATTTTAGATGCAAAAAGGGTTTTGTGGCTCCCCGGTGTTTTCTTTTCTGTGGGAAACGGGTCCAAATGGCTCTTTGAGTGTTCAAGGTTGCTGACCCCTAGTCTAGAGATAATTAAGGTCTCTTGCCACATTCAAGCTTTGCTTTCTGTTCCTGACTACTGCTTTTTCTATTCAGGTGAATTTAATACCAAAGTGGTGTGAGCTGCACCTTTTCTCACAATAACATGATTATCTGTAAAGTGACCCCAGACCGAAACCACTAAACCCACTGCAAATACAGCCCGAACCAGCTGGGTGAGGAGAATAATAGAAGTAGAATGAGTGGAGCTGGCACCCATACTGGACTTCCCCCTGTGATTGTCTCTGATTGAACAAGGATTAGCCAGGGCAAAGTGATGGAGATTTGGTTACCATTCTTGATACCTAAGGCACTAATTAATGATAGATGCTCATGGTCTTATTACGTTTTTTGCATTTTCTTTGATTGAGATCAACAGAATTGCATCAAAATACGCGTCAACACGTGTTAGGGTGCATGTCCCTTAGACCCGTCCATGTAGGTTAATGTGTAGGGATGTAATGGTGATGGATGTAGATATTGGGTAGTGTGGTGGTGGATCAATGGTTATATTAGGGGTGTCTGATCCGTGATGGATGTAGATGTTGGGCAGAGTGGTGGCAGGGCAAAGTTATGGAGATTTGGTTACCATGCTGGATACCTAACCCATTGCTTACTAATAGTTCAGGGTCTATTCACATTTTGGCATTTTTCTTTGATTGGAATTGCATCAGAAACCGTGTCGACACATGCGTTAAGGAGCACGTCCCTTAGACCTGTCAATGCATGTGGAGATGTGATAGTGATGGAAGGAGATGTTTGGTAGTGTGGTGGTGGGTCAGTGGTCATATTATATATCTTTGATCCATGATGGATGGAGATGTTGGCCATAATGTTAAACAGCCAGTGGTTATTTTGGATTTCTCTGATCAGTGATGGATAGAGATGTTGGGCAGGGTGGTGGTGGACTAGAGGTTATATTGGATGCCTGTAATGAATGGAGATGTTGGGCAGCATTATGGAAGGTCAGTGGTTATATCGGATGGCTCTAAGTGATGAATGGAGATGCTGGGCAGAGTGGTGGTGAATTAGTGGCTATATTGAATGTCTCTAATAATTGGAGATGTTTGGTAGCGTGGTGGGAAGTTGTGTCTATATTGGATGTTTCTGATCAGTGATTGATGGAGATGAAGGGCTGAGTGGTGTTTGGCTTCTGTTTTATATTGCACACTATGATCAGTGGTGGATTGATCTCTTTCGCCGAATAGTGTGAGGTTGGTTATTTTGGATGGCTTTGATCAGTGATGGTAGAAGATGTTTTGGCAGATTGGTGGCAGGTGTGCAGTTTCATTGGATAATTCTGATCTGTGGTGGATGGAAATATTGGTCAAAATAGTTGGAGGTCCGTGGATATATTGAATGTCTCTAATAATTGGAGATGTTGGGCAGAGTGGTGGGAGGTTGGCTGCTATATTGGATGCCTCTGATCAGTGGTGGATGGAGATGTAGGGCAGAGTGGTGGGAGGTTAGTGGCTATATTGGAGGCCTCAGATCATTGGTGGATGGAGATGTAGGACAGAGTGGTAGTAGGTTGGTGGCTATATTGGATGCTTCTGATCAGTGGTGGATGGAAATGTAGGGCTGGAGGGAGGGAGGTCGGTGTTTATTTTGCACGGCTCTGATCAATGATGGTATTGGATGTTGGGTAGATTGGTGGTTATTTTGGATGTCTTTGATCAGTAATGGATGGCGATGGTGTGTCGGTGATTTATATTTGATGTCTTTGGTCAGTGATGGATGGAGATGGTGGGCAGAGCGATGGTGAGTAGGTGATTATATTTGATGTCTCTGAGTAGTGATGGATGATGGTATTGGGCCGGGCAGGGAGAAGCTGTTCTCTCCCTGTATAAATACATGTTTATCAGCTCACACCTCACTTGCTGCTAGTATTAATTATCCCGTCTATAATTACCATTGTGTCAAACCAGAGAAACAGGCATGCAGCTCTTTGCAGTTCTCGCTCCCCACCCTCAGCCAGGAATGACCTTGTAAACCTCTTCTTGGGCTGTTCTGTCCACCCGGCGAAAGTGTTTACTGTGCATCCTCCTTTTTAAAAACGTCTACAATGTGGGCTGGAGGGACGGCCTGCGTTATTATAGTGTTGGCATACAATTCATGTTCTGAGGATCGGTGCCAACATATCTCACGTTCTCCCTGGAGGCGTCTACAGGCGGGTGAACCTACACATTGTTCTGTCTTCGATGGGTGAAAGTCTTAAAGGAGCAAAGGAAAAGTTTTTGTTTGTTAACAAAAAGATAAAATACAACAAACATGTCACTTTTCATCCTGACCGCGAGCAAACGCCGCACATGACGGGCAATTGATTTTTCCTGTGTTACAGGATGATGCTCCCTGCGGGGAATTGTACAGCTGACATAGATGTATCTAGAAACCAGCATTCAAGAAGCGTGCGGGGTCTAAAGATCTCCAACTCTGATGGTCTACCTCTAGACTTTTAGTGCCCCAAAATTTGTGATGACCTTGCTCATCACCAGCAGATATGTAGCGTGTACCTGCTCAATGCATGGTGTGATTTTTACTGCTGAGTGTTTATTCTCCAGGTCGCAGGTCAGTGTGAGCTCAGAAGTAGACCTGATGGTGAAATCTGTTACACAGATAATAGGATTGAATGATACATGCAGCATCCCGTAAAAGATAGAGGCCTCACCCCTCCCTTCCTGGATTTCGGGAGCAGAGAGTGCGCGGGTGAAATCTAAACATTCCCTGTAATGGAGGCACTCGGCATTAAATCCTCCTCTGCTGACACTGCAACCTTATTTAGCATTTTCTGTCCCAGCCGGGAACTTGGCACACATTACTGCAGCAACAAGTCCGTGTGAGAGCCGCTGCACCCTAACTAATACCCAGGACAATGAATGTCCCGACTTACCAGACAGTGGCCCCTCCATAACATTCATTGATAATACACAGATATAACGTTGTAGTGTACCCACCAGCGGCCCCTCCAGAACATTTATTGGTAATACACAGATATAACGTTGCAGTGTAGTGTACCTGGCAGCAGCTCCTCCTTTATTATTCACCTATAATACAGAGACATAATATTCCGGTTTACCCTCCTGCAGCTCCTCCACAACATTCACTGATCTAGTGGCTCCTCCATGATTCCTTTAAGCAGCCAGTTATGTGTAACAAGGTGAAGACATTTCCCACTCTTTCTGCTTGTAGTCTGATTGATTGCTGTGCAAATTCTCTCACGCTCCAACGCACTTAAAACGCAACACAAGACAAGATGCATGACGCGTTAAAACGCAGAATATAGAAAACAGACATGTAATGATCCTTGGAACCCCATAGGCGGTACATTCAACTGGGGGGCCCGACCTGTCTACCCTGCCAGACTTAGTACACATTGCCGAGAGCAATCAACCCATAGCACCCAGCCAGAGATCAGACCAGTACAAGATGGATTCCGATTGGTTGCTCTGGGGTTTGCTCTTTGCTCTGCAATCATTTTACTGAATATATCTGGTTTATGGAAGCCTCTGAGGGTAGGACTGACGCTCGGAGCTCATGGCAGCCAATCTGATTTACAGCAGTTGGGGAATGGCAGGTTGATGTGAATGTTTGTTTGCAATCCGTCTGCAGCATTCCTTCGTACTCTGCAGATCTCTTGTGACGCCATCCTACTTCTGAGCATTGTCAACACTGAAATGTGCTGCAGGAAAGTGATTTATAGTCGGTGCAGGAACTTCTGTAGTAAGAAAACTGTACAGAATTGCTCATTACCTGATATTATAGTTTTATTGGCTTGACCAGAGTTTCCCTTTAGTGCAGTGCTGATCCCCAGTATAGAGGGGATTGAGGGGTGATTCAGGAAATGGTGGGTTGAACTCCAACCTCTCCACCATCCACCCCTGCAGGTATGAACAGGCAGGTTGTTCCACTGACACAAAGTGTATGTGAGAAGCAGGAAGCACATGCATACTTCTCCAGCACACATGACTCGTGTATGTACTATGTGTAACAGCCAATGGGATGCTTTATTACATATAGTAAATGGGTGGCGTGGTCATGAGCAGCCCATTGCACCCTCCTACCAGCAATCTGGCATGATGCGGATTGATTTCAGCCCTGGATTTGGCCCCCCTCCCCGTGGGCAGACCTGGCAGGGCCATTATTTGTTGTGAGACTCTGATAACGCCGAGCCGTTTCCTAGCCAATGTGTAAAACTGGTTTGTTGGGTTTCCAGAAGTCCAGAGTTTCTTCCTGGTCTCCAGGGCTGGCCTAATCAAACACGTTAAAGGGGACATGTCATCTTTAGTAGATTGTGAGCTTTTTTCAGTCCTCTTATGCTTTTATTGTGTCATCTTCCAATATGGAAAAGTGCTATGGGATGTGTTAGTGCTATAGAAACAGGAATACCAGCAATGAAGCATTGAGAGCAGCCTATGCAATTGGCAATGGGTCAGGAAGGCACGTGTCTAGTCAGTTGGTGCTGTACTAAGAAGACTTCCTGTATTTCCCTGGCTCCCATTAGCTGGGCTGTATCACCCTGTCTTGGGGACTGGATTGGGTGCCTGGGGTCCATCAGGAATAGGGGTGGGGGGGTCTGGTTTGATAGTGGTGTTGGCCATTGGGTCTTTGGATGCTCCAGGTGGACAGTCTTTGATTTAACGGGGGCTTGGAGGTTGCGTGGTTGAGTTGTGGGTTGGGAGGATGCGTGGTTGTGTGTTGGTTGAGTTGGGAGGTTGTGTGTTGGTTGAGTTGGGAGGTTGTGTGTTGGTTGAGTTGGGAGGTTGTGTGTTGGTTGAGTTGGGAGGTTGTGTGTTGGTTGAGTTGGGAGGTTGTGTGTTGGTTGAGTTGGGAGGTTGTGTGTTGGTTGAGTTGGGAGGTTGTGTGTTGGTTGAGTTGGGAGGTTGTGTGTTGGTTGAGTTGGGAGGTTGTGTGTTGGTTGAGTTGGGAGGTTGTGTGTTGGTTGAGTTGGGAGGTTGTGTGTTGGTTGAGTTGGGAGGTTGTGTGTTGGTTGAGTTGGGAGGTTGTGTGTTGGTTGAGTTGGGAGGTTGTGTGTTGGTTGAGTTGGGAGGTTGTGTGTTGGTTGAGTTGGGAGGTTGTGTGTTGGTTGAGTTGGGAGGTTGTGTGTTGGTTGAGTTGGGAGGTTGTGTGTTGGTTGAGTTGGGAGGTTGTGTGTTGGTTGAGTTGGGAGGTTGTGTGTTGGTTGAGTTGGGAGGTTGTGTGTTGGTTGAGTTGGGAGGTTGTGTGTTGGTTGAGTTGGGAGGTTGTGTGTTGGTTGAGTTGGGAGGTTGTGTGTTGGTTGAGTTGGGAGGTTGTGTGTTGGTTGAGTTGGGAGGTTGTGTGTTGGTTGAGTTGGGAGGTTGTGTGTTGGTTGAGTTGGGAGGTTGTGTGGTGGTTGAGTTGGGAGGTTGTGTGTTGGTTGAGTTGGGAGGTTGTGTGTTGGTTGAGTTGGGAGGTTGTGTGTTGGTTGAGTTGGGAGGTTGTGTGTTGGTTGAGTTGGGAGGTTGTGTGTTGGTTGGGTTGGGAGGTTGCGTGGTTGGGAGGTTGCGTGGTTGAGTTGTGGGTTGGGAGGTTGCGTGGTTGAGTTGTGGGTTGGGGGGTGGGGGGGTTGGGTTGGGGGTGGGGGGGTTGGGTGGGGGGTGGGGTGGTTGTGGGTTGGGAGGTTGCGTGGTTGAGTTGTGGGTTGGGAGGATGCGTGGTTGTGTTGGGAGGATGCGTGGTTGTGTGTTGGGTGGTTGAGTTGTGGGTTGGGAGGTTGCGTGGTTGAGTTGTGGGTTGGGAGGATGCGTGGTTGTGTTGGGAGGATGCGTGGTTGTGTGTTGGGTGGTTGAGTTGTGGGTTGGGAGGTTGCGTGGTTGAGTTGTGGGTTGGGAGGATGCGTGGTTGTGTTGGGAGGATGCGTGGTTGTGTGTTGGGTGGTTGAGTTGTGGGTTGGGAGGTTGCGTGGTTGAGTTGTGGGTTGGGAGGATGCGTGGTTGTGTTGGGAGGATGCGTGGTTGTGTGTTGGGTGGTTGAGTTGTGGGTTGGGAGGTTGCGTGGTTGAGTTGTGGGTTGGGAGGATGCGTGGTTGTGGGTTGGGAGGTTGTGTGGTTATTTTTTGCTATGGTGTACACAGCCAGCTGGTCGCTCAGCCCAGCAAATTCCACAGATAATTTTGGGTGAACTTCTTATTATGCAGTTATTGGCCCTGGGTGAATGTTGTCATCTCCAGGAAATCTCTGCCTGCTGGGTCCCTCCCACAGCTCTGCTCTGTGCACAGGCTATGTGCAGCACAGTGATGATGTCACTGCTACTTTTACGAGGTAACATCTGGGCATTGGGTGCAGACAAAGTGAATTTATATTCTTTGCAGCTATTGAGGAATATAATTCAATGAAATATTTGTGGCCGGAGTTTATCTCCTGGCAGCCAATCAGATTGCAGTCAGTTGTCCTTTATCTGGTCCGGGTGTTTGTGCATTCCCTGAGTGCGGCACTCGGAGGCACTGATGGCGGCCGATGTTCTGTTTGTAGTGAAGATCCGGTCAGATTATGGTTGTTGTGGCTGCAGATAAAACATCCTCATGAATATAAAGTGAGCGCAATCGTCCTTCCTGATGGCGGTCGGCGTTCTCTGCACAGACCTGAATATTTTATCCTCTCACTGGAAGAATTAAATTCGCATTTCGCCGTATACATGGGGACCCGCCGCTCAGAGGCAAGGTGCGGCATGTGAGCAATGCTGCTAGACCCACTGCCTTCCTCCGCCATACTAACAGGAGGCCCAGCATGGTCACCCCGTGTCCTCTGTTATATTGTGTGACCGGTCCGTGCTCAGCAGAGTTCCCCTTTTAACTCGGTGAACCCTCTCCTGCATACTGGCAACTTATTTAATGTCTATGAAGTGCTGACACTCCCTGCTCTGCTCCTGCATACTAGCAACTTATTTAATGTCTTTAGTGCTGACACTCCCTGCTCTTCTCCTGCATACTGCCAGCTCATGTAATGTCTTCTGTGCTGTCATTCCGTGGTCTGCTCCTGCATATTGTCAGCTCGCGTAAGGGGCAAATTGCAGCAAATGCCACCACCCTGCTGGCACTTGAACTGGACACTCCGGCTGGTGGGACCTTCTGGGACTTGTATATTATCCATCTCCACATGGTAACAAGGAGACACATGCGTCCGACACACCGGGAAGTATTGCGTGCTGAAGATTCTAGTGGCGACCTGAGCCAACTGAGGCTCTGATGGTGAGTGTTACCAGTGTGTTTGCCAAGACTGGATTTCGTTAAACTTTTATTTTTTGTAATGACAGGGTCTCTTTAAATAAGCGAATGTTGTCAGAGTTCCTCCATTGTGAGGCTGTGAGCGGCCGGATCCCATCGCTATATCGCGGTGGACTGGCTGCCGCTTGATGCTCCAGCATCTGATCCGATGGGGAATGGCGCCACCTGCTGGACAGTCTGAGAAATGAAACTTTTCTATCATTCTTTGGAGCACTTTCAATAATCTTTTCTTTGTGAAAAGATTTCCGGCTGCATAGAAATCAGCGATTTTCCCACCAACGCTCTGATCCCTTTCCAGCACTGTTCCGGCCCGCCGGGTTCTCATCAGCGTTGGGGACATCTTGCTGTGTCGCTGCGCTGTCACCATGAGACAATTAGAATAAGAGAAATCTTCTAATGTTGTCACAGATGTATGTTTCTTGTCTGCTCATTGACTGGACGTCTTATTGGCTTATTGTCTTATAGACTTCAGAAGGGGCCACATACAGAACAATTGAAAAGCAATGGACCTTCTGGGTAAAATGATCTGTATTGAGAACTGTGGTTGTACACAACTCAACCACGCAACCTCCCAACCCAACCACGCAACCTCCCAACCCAACCACATCAGGTTCCAACTGGCACTGGACAATGACAGTTCAGCTCACCATACACATTACAATCTGATTGAGCAACCTTTGTTCTAGGGATGCACCGATACCGACACTAGTATATCTCTCCCCATACTAAGCGCCAATAAAGGCGCTTAACATTTTTAAACACATTTGGCTGCGGTAAGGTCCTGCACTTGCTGGCGACCTTGCAACCGCAGTTTAATGCCCCATCTGCACATGTCATCCTCCTCCTGGGTTGCTGCACACCTTTCCCTGAGACTCTGTACAGCCCTGGTCAGACCCCACACAGCTCTAGTGTAGCTTCATATTATTCTGCATTGCTGTATAATGTATATTGCTGGGATTTGTAGTCCTCTCTAGCTGATGGTATTCTGCATTGCTGTATAAGTTATTCCTGGGATTTGTAGTCCTCTATATCTGGTAGTATTTGGCATTGCTGTACAATGTAATGCTAACATTTGTAGTCCTCAATAGCTTGGAGTCAGTGGCAGAGCTACCAGGGTTGCAGCGTTTGCAGCGTTTGCAGCTGGGACCTGGTCCTGGCGCTCCACCAAGGTCCAATCATTAGTCTGTATTGTTTTAGAATTTAGATGGTCGGTACTTGGCCTGGAGAAAATGGTATCCCTACTTTGTTCAGTCAACTTTAGATTTACCAAATCTCTCCGCTCTGAGAAGCTACCTAAAACTATCCGATCCCTATGTACCCAATCAGATGGGCCCTTGCACGAGGGACTGCATGATTGGCTCTAAAAGAGATTGTACCGTTTGTGGTGAGCTTTAAGGTGCCCATACACTGCACGATTCTCGTACGAGAATCGTGCAGTGTATGGAAGGCGTGCGACCGTTTCTACTGTACGGTCGCACGTCTTCCGTCGACCCAGCATGCTAGAAAACCCGCCGGGAATCGTACGATTCTCGGCGAGTTAGTGGCCTGCTGGTTCGACAACTGCCGAACGGGCCGGTGTGCGCACGCGCACACTGCCCGTTTGCAGTCATTGTAAGCCCGCCCCTCATTGCAGTCATCGCAAGCTTGCGATGATCGAGAGTACGATCTGCCTGTCCAAGATGGGCAGATCGTACGTTTTTTTAATCACTTTACAACCATCGCAAGACTAAGGTCTTGCGATGGTTGTACAGTGTATGGCCACCTTTAGACTGTGATGGAAAGATTGGACTCTTCTTACAGCAGATAAAGCTGATCAGTGGCAGGGCTCGCTTCCCACGATCCCTTGCAAGGTGTAAATCCCGGCTACGCCTCTTAGCTGTGTGCTTTGCCAACAACGCTGTCCTTTTAAGTCCCACCCCTGGTACATCAAACTGAAGCTCCTCCCATATCTTGCAAACTTTTTTTCGACAAGTGTGACAATTAGCAATGGTCCTTTTTAAAGCAATTGCCGTTTAAAGGAAATCTGCTAATGATAAGAAGCGATCGATCACCTGGAAACGTTACAATCGATTGTTCACTCTTGATCTTTTCAATAGAAGAAATGTAATCATCCCGTGTGTGGTCAGCCTGGATACCATTAATCATTCCTGGCTGGCTCCGGGCTGCGTGGTGATCGGTTGACCGTTTCGGCGGCTGTTGGTGGTGGATACTTGTGGATAAATGGCACTTTAATTGGCGGCGTCTCGTTGGGAATACATTGGAGCGTCTTATGTGACCTACATTCTCTCTCCGCTGTCACACTTTACTAACTCGTCTGTCTGCCAACAAGTCATTTTATTTTACTCCAAATTCCTCAGCCGAGGCGGCTCTCTCTGGCGTGCCATTCCTGGCTCTGGCCAGCAGATGGCACTCTGTGTCTGATCATTACTCTGAGTGTTTGTAGAGCTGCAGTGATGACTTTCAGTGGCCCAGAGTGATTGCAAGCTTCTGGGAACACTCAGCTTCCTCATCAACCATCACAATCTGATATAATTCCTTCTAGCTTTGGCCAATTGGATATAAGTCATCAGTGTTGTAGTCCGCTCATTGTGTCCAGCTTCGTAAAAGTTTGTATAATGGTCAGTAACCTCCCACCTTCCTGATGTATGTCGGCTTGTCCCATTTGTGCCCCCTCTTCTCCCTGCTGGTGTATGTTGGTTTATACCCCTTCCTCAATGCTGTCATTCTCCCCCCCCCGCGCTGATGTATGATGGTTTATCCCACGTCATTGTCCCCCCTGCGCTGATGTATCCCAAGTCATCCACACTGTCCCTGCTCCACCATTGTCCCACAAACAACCCCACTTCACTGGTGTATGTCAACTTAGATTCCTCTTTAGTCATCTCTTAAAAACGAAATAAGATGTGCGTCGTTGCTTAGGGGAACCGCTCTTCATCCCTCGCTGTGACCCCTCAGTACGGGGGAGTTGGTGTCGGCTCTTCATCCCTCGCTGTGACAGTCCAGTACGAGGATTTGGTGTCAGCTCTTCATCCCTCGCTGTGACGGTCCAGTACGGGGAGTTGTCAGCTCTTCATCCCTCGCTGTGACGGTCCAGTACGGGGAGTTGTCAGCTCTTCATCCCTCGCTGTGACCCCTCAGTACGGGGGAGTTGGTGTCAGCTCTTCATCCCTCGTTGTGACGGTCCAGTACGGGGAGTTGGTGTCAGCTCTTCATCCCTCGCTGTGACAGTCCAGTACGAGGAGTTGGTGTCAGCTCTTCATCCCTCGCTGTGACGGTCCAGTACGGGGAGTTGGTGTCAGCTCTTCATCCCTCGCTGTGACGGTCCAGTACGGGGAGTTGGTGTCAGCTCTTCATCCCTCGCTGTGACGGTCCAGTACAGGGGAGTTGGTGTCAGCTCTTCATCCCTCGCTGTGACGGTCCAGTACGGGGAGTTGGTGTCAGCTCTTCATCCCTCGCTGTGATGGTCCAGTACAGGGAGTTGTGAGCTCTTTATCCCTCGCTGTGACGGTCCAGTACAGGGATTTGTGTCGGCTCTTCATCCCTCGCTGTGACGGTCCAGTACGGGGGGGAGGAGTCGCAGCTAATTTTCACTTTGGAATTGAACACTGCGGCTTCCTCTTGTAGGTCATCAGACCGTCTGACTGAGAACGCCATGTCTGACTTAGAATGAACAGCAAAAAGTTTTCCTGGCACACTCACCAGCCAGAATGCAAAAAAAACTGTCTCACCACTAAGGTTAAAAGAGGTTTAGATACACGTCTTCTGCAGAAAATGTGAAAGCCACACGGCAGCGCCAAGGCACCTCTTATAGTGCTGTCCTAGCTCTAAACTATGAGAGTCTTCATCTTGGAGCACATGGGGCAGAAGATAAAATTGGGTGCAGGTTTGTCAGGAGGAAGCCCGACCCCCCCCTTAAAGGCACAGGGACGCACAAGGGACCCCGCACATCCCAACGGCAGCTGAGACCCCCCCCACATGCGTCACTGCACCAAATCAGTCAAGCAAAACAAATGGCAAACGCACTCATCAATTCATCACCAGCTTTACAGCAAGGTGCACATGGAAGGGCATAATACAATACAACAGCAAAAAGTTTTGTGGCACACTCACCAGCCAGCATGCAAAAATAAACCTGCACCCAATTTAATCCTCTGCCCCATGTGCTCCAAGATGGAGCACATGGGGCAGAGGATTAAATAGATAGTTAGGACCGCACTATAATAGGTGCCTTGGCGCGGCTGTGCTGCTTTCACATTTTCTGCAGAAGACGTGTATCCAAACCTCTGTTATTATCCTTAGCGGTAGACAAGTTTTTTTGCATGCTGGCTGGTGAGTGTGCTGGGAAACTTTTTGCTGTTGTTCTGTATGAGGCCCTTCCATGTGCACCTTGCTGTAATGCTGGTGACGAACTGATGAGTGCGTCTGCCATTTGTTTTGCTTGACTTAGAATGAAGTCTGATTCTGGGGGTCGGGGCCACAACCTGCTTTGCCTCCATTTGTTCCCCACGTTATCTGCTAAGTAACAAGACACTGCTCTGTGGTGCAAGAGATGTTAGAGATTGCCGTGATGTTATCAGAGACTGATGGAAACTAGTAGCATGATCTAGGTGACTGTGAGACATTCAGGATATTTTACTGGGGACTGGGAGGGGCTATCTATAGACTGCTGCCATGTTATGAGAGAATGTAAGAAGCTGCTGCCATATTAGTGGGGACTGTAAGAGACTGCCATATTAGTGGGGACTGTAAGAGACTGCCATATTAGTGGGGACTGTAAGAGACTGCCATATTAGTGGGGACTGTAAGAGACTGCCATATTACTGGGGACTGGCAGGGCCCCCAGCGGTGCTCGGTGAGAGGACCTGCAGTGTGATCTTATTCTGCTCCTTGCTTCCCATCACGAGCAGTCTGTCCTCCGGATTCTCTGATCACTGTGGAGCACACGGCCTCCTTCCAGCCTCAGTGACATCCTAAGATCTGCATCCGGGACCCTAAAACTTGGTCTATGGGGCGGTATTGGCTTGCATAGGTACCTGTATCTGTCTTTATATCATCCCAGCACTGAGAGAGGGAGGGGCCGCCCTAGCAGCCAATCGGGTTCAGTTGCTTTGCACACAGCTGTTGGTCTGTTTGTGAACATACTGACAGTAGGAGACAGCAGAGAGCTGACCCACCACTGTGCTACTGCTTCTTCCTCATAGTCTAGTCACAGGCTGGGGCGGACCCTGGACCAGGCTGTGCTATAGGTAGTCAGCAGGGTGGCCCGGGGGCCTGGCTGTGCTATGTGACACGGGGTGTCTGGATCACAAGGCTGCCTGACCAGAATTAAATGGTCTTTAGCACTGATAGAAATGTAAATCTCTATGTAGCTGTTGGGCCGGAGTTGTGCTTTACACGTTACACCGTTCGGATCGCTCTCTCTCTCTCTCTCTCTCTCTCTCTCTCCTCCTCTCACTTCCGCTCTCTTTAAATAACTCCTGATTATCCGCTAGAGCTTTTTCTTCACAGTTCTTGATTGTTGTGTTCATTTCATACGGTGCCGCCATGGCAACCAATTCACCGCGGAGTGCCAAAGTTTACACGTCTCTCTCTCCGGTAAGAGGAGAGCCGAGCTGGCAGTGTGTCGGCATTCCTCCGCCGGGTCCCAGCTCCCCGATATCTCATCAACAGATCTTTAAGGTGACCTCACGGGAGCTCGCCTGGGATTGCGCCCGCATGCCGCTGGTGACATTATATTTAAATCTGTCGCCTTCCCCTCTTTACCAAATGACGAGAGAGCCACCAACCTCCGATAACGGGCTGCGGCCACATGGACAATGGTCACGTCTGGAAGTAGTACCACTCTGTGATTCGCGGCCTGTGGTGCCGTCTGATTGGTCCCCCAAACACGTGGCCTGTCCACACATGTGCCCCATGAGTTCTAATACTGGTACAGATGCCAACTTATTGCTCCAGTGTTGGTGGGACGCTTAAATGAAGAACGTGATTGGCTGTTCAGGAAGACGCTTTCTGCTCCACCGTTGTGAACGTAAACCTTCAGACTCAACAGAATCAAAATGTCGCCATCGCTGTGAGATCCTCGTACTCCCTCACAGCCGGTCATAAGGAGAAGAGCAAAACATAATGGAGCCGGTGCCACCCCAGTGGAGCCGGTGCCACCCCAGTGGAGCCGGTGCCACCCCAGTGGAGCCGGTGCCACCCCAGTGGAGCCGGTGCCACCTCAATGGAACTGGTTCCACCGCAGTGGAGCCAATGCCACCACACTGGAGCCGGTTCCACCACAATGCAGCCAGTGTCACCGCAGTCGGCCCCACCGTAATGGAGCTGCTCCCATGTTCCTTAGCTCTCAGAAGTCTACCTCGGACCACCCAGTCCAAGTACATGCAAAGAAATCCAAAGAGAAGGCTGACGAGCCTCACTTCAGTACTAACAGATGCACGGTGTAGACTGGTATTAAGATGAGGCGCCTCGATGCTTTTCACACACAAAGTTCTTGGACCACCGGGACCTTCCAGATGACTACATTGTGTGGGAAACGTGTCGAGCCTCCTTATCTCGACACCCATCTACACTGTGCATCTGTTTGCACTAATAAAGTGAGCAACATGGGCCTTAATCTTTAAATAACGGAAAAGAGTTCAGAGGAAGCTTTATAGACCCGGAGGTTCTGATCTTGTCATGTGACGGAGCTGGAGGCACGTGGGACTGATATCCTGATGATGACAGAGGTGACCACTGTGTACACAAATCCAGATATCGATCCCACGGTGATGATTAGGAGAACAGATCTGTGGTGATTGGTCGGTTTATTGGCCCCTTCCTGTTCATCCTCATGGTTCTTTTTAGTTTCCTGCTGATAAGAAATTAAAGGAGAAGACCCCCTATGATAAAGTTCTTTAGGGCGAAATGCGTCAGTGGAGCCTGTTTCCATTGCGATGGAACGCTAGAGCTTCATTGACAGACAACGTTGGTGAGGCCCTTCCTTTCCAGCTATGGTGCACTACTAGGAGAAGAGCGCTCCCTATTGGGCCTAAGCACCCACGGCTGGTATGGCTGCAGGTAGAGCCTTGTCTAGTCATGGAAACGCTCCCCCCTAATAAAACCATGTGACCGTTTCCGGGACGTTAATTGCGGTTGTTGAGCACTTTGTTGCTAACTGCAACAACTGCCCTATTCACATGCTGGGATTTGGGTTTTGGAACTCTGAGTGAGACAACGCAAAGCAGCCAATCAGCATTCACTAGGCTTTGGTTGCTATGAGTTACCGCACGGTGCTGATTGAGCTCTCAGGTGATGTGAAGACGGAAGTTGTCTTCTCTGTGAGGGATCCTTTCATTGCTGGCTCTCCAGACCCCCGGTGATGGTGTTACGCCTGGCTAGGTGTTGGTACCCCGGGATGGGTGGCAGCCTTTGTCCCCGTCCGCCGGATCTCGGTGTTAACAAGCTGACGGCTGGGACACAAAGTGTGTTCGGCAGACAGATGATGGTTGTGAGTTCCAGTCACATGCTGAGCTGTTGATGGTGGCACTGAGCATGCTCAGATCGGAGCCTCCTTCCCGGAGATCGGAGCGCTCGCACAGATCCTCCGTCATTCAGCCGAGGCACAGCAGAGCGTGGCAGGTCAGCGCTGACATGTCCCCGTGCCTCGCGCCTCTCTCCCTCCGCCAGGTAGGTGAGCGTCTCCCTCGTGTATACACGCTGCTTGTGTCACCTGTACGATGCAACCTCGGCATGAAGATTAACCCTTTGTGTTTCCCAAGCTCCCAGCGCTCCTGCCGACACGGCTGCCCGCGCTCTCCATCTGTAGATGCACCGAGAGAATTGCGATGAGTTTATCTGTGAATAGCGGCGAGGCCTGCGCAGTGCTGCGAGCGACTCCTGCTCCTCTCTCCTCCCTGCACAGAACAGCACAGTGCACCTCAGCAGCTGATAGATTCTTGTCCATCTCATGGTCCCGGTTCTGACAATCCAGTTCTGTTGTCTGATATGTGGTCTGTTTGTCTGTGGAGACCTATCGCTGCTCTGGCTTTGTTCACAGAGATGGTGGACCATGGGATAGTTCTGGTCCTGGTGATCCAGTACAGAGATGCCATGTAATATGCAAACTGTGTATAGAATTATCTTTTGCTGCTGATTTCCCTGTAATAGATTTCAGGATGGTCCTCGCTCTGATCCATCAGGATGGTCCTCGCTCTGATCCATCAGGATGCTTCTGCACTGAGGTGCTGACTGCCCGGTGAACACGGCTGTTATAATGTCAGTGTGATTGGTGCTGGACGCTCTCTCAGCTGTATTGTTACTCCGACTTTGAGAACTCTGAAGATCTGTCAGTACAGTGCGGTAACCATGACACATGTATGGATAGAACAGTTCAGGTAGAATTGCTGTGATAGCACAGAAGTGTCTGGCTCATCTGTATCCATCTACCTATATCTTTTATATAGAAGCTCCATCCTCCATGGAGGTCCCTGGCCTCCTGCCGGTAGGTTTATTGATGGAGTTGGCTGAGTTGCCGGTAGTTGGGCGAGCGTTCCTCCTACATATCTCTCTCCCATATGGCAGCCCGTTATCACCGAACTCCACTCTAAATGTACAACCTGTTCTATTTATATTCCATTCAGCTCGCTCCGCGGTTCTGTCCTCTCCAGGGAAATCCACATTGTGGCCATCCAGCATGTCCCCAGTGTGAACTTTCTGATCAGGTGTGAAAGGGGTCATTATATGGCAGGCACTGCTGGGTGTAAGAAACATACTGGCAGGAAGTAGGGTGTGCAGAGAAGGAAAGAGTCCTCCACACTGTTAGATTTTGCTCCCCACCTTACATCAGCACAGGGGTCTCTATGGGCACAAAATTGGGGGTATTTTGGTGGACCGGCATCCCTCCCATCTCAGTACAGGGGAAGCTTTGATGTCAAAGGTGGAGTGATAAGATTAGAGCAGATTGGGAGGTGTCAGGAGGACATCAGGGCAGAGAAGACCCTGGAGGGTGAGGACAATCTGGGGCTTTTCAGGTTATTTCACTTCCTGTGATCCGGGTGGTTTATCCTTCTGACACATCACCGGGGACACCCCAAGACTTCTGCCTCGTGTGCACAATTTTTCAGCGTATCCGCAGTGATCCGCCATATTGGTTCAGCGTGCGGTAGTTTGCCGCGTTCTGCAGAGATTGTAGGATGTACAGAGGCCCCATATGTCCTCGGTTGGATCTCCCACACACCCAGCCTGACAGCAGATGCTGTTTATCTCTTCATGCTGGATTTGTGCTTCGGGTACCATTAACCCTCTCGACGCCGAGCCTCGTCCATCACAAGAGATGGCACAGAGGAGCGGAAAGAGTCTCTTGGCTGTGACAGCCAATAACCTTCCTGATCTGTCTGGAAAGAAAAGATCTGATTGGCTCTCTAGGAGGCACCATTATTACCCTTTCCTCCTTTTATAATAATCAACATGGTTCATCCTGGCTGTACGCAGAGCAAATAGGAAGTAACCCAGAGCAACCAATTGCATCTCATCTTCTGTCATAACAATGGGAGGTGATTGGTTGGTGTGGGCGAGCGCAACTTGAGCAAAATTTTAGGCAAGGCACACCAATAAACCAAGATCACGTTACTTCTACTGAAAGTTCACACTCACGATGGAGTTCACTAACTGCAGAATTAAAAATTGCATTATGTGCGATGTCTAGATGGAACAATGACCTCACTGAAGCAGTGTCCTATCGGAGAGGGGCTTTACTGCCTGTTGTAAACCCACATTTTTGGAGACAGACTTTTTCCAAACTAAAACTTGACTTGACCAATAGATTTTTTTGGCCTCCCTACGCTCTTTATTATTCAACAATGTGTTTTGTTGGCTGTGGTCCTGTAGGGAAGGTCTGGTGCTCTTGTCTTGTCAGAGGGCTAACTGCTAACTCTGGTCCATGTATGCCAAAAATAATGGGGACTCTATAAGATTTCCCCCGTCCTGCCTTACCCCCCATAATCCCACCCTTAGCCCTCCTGGTTTATACCCATAATTCCCTGTTCTTTCCCCCCAAGGGCCCTCCTGGCTTCTTCCTACAGTTCTGTCCTCTCCCAGAGTCCTCCTGCCTTATCCCCATAGATCCTCCCCTGAAGCACTCCTCCTTGTTTTTCTACTCTTGGAGCCCTCCTGCGGTATTACCGTAGTTCCTGCTCCAGAAGCACTCCTGCCTTATTATAATCAATTCTGACCCCCCTCCAGGATCCTCCTGTCTTCCCAGTTTGTACTTTAGAAGCTTCCAATTCATGGTGGAGAAGGTTGGTCGGTGCAGTCATTTCACTGCTGGTGATGGAGTATGGGGGGTCCTCCCCTAGTCCCTCCACAGTCATCCTGTCATAGCTGTGTTATTGGTGTAGTGGACCTGCACAGAAGTGAGCTCTACCTGGAACTTCAGCACTAGACCTGCAGTATCCGCCCCTGGTGTGGATATGAATTTGAAACAATTATAAAGCAATTACTGTTCTCTTTCCTCTGAGTGAGCACAGCATGGAGTCTGAACCTGCAACCATCCAATGAATGTGTGGAAATGGCTGGAGAAGTTGTCGTCAGCCTCCATTGCATCACCTATGAGAACCGACTTCTTCTAAGATCAATATGGATTCTTCCAGTACAGAGTGACAGTCGCTGGGACAGTGGCACATGACTATAACCTTGTATACAGACATACAGCCGACAACACTGCGCACCTACCACACATAAATAAATAAAGGTTACATGTGCTGGTGGGAATGATGGTGGAGCTCGGATTGTGTTCAGGTAGAGTCATCGAGTCTTCACAAGCAAACTCAACTTGATTCCATATTCATTATTCCGCCACATCTTCCGCGGTGGCCTGTTGACCTTGGTACGTCTTCCGTTTCTTTTTTTGTGCTCGGCAACTGTGAGAAATAATTTTTCCGGGGCGTTTTAATTAGTTTATTACACTAAACAGGAATATGGCTGCAGGACACCCAGCGGCGGAGTGACGGCTGAAGCTAATTCCAGTGGACTGTGTGGTTTATCCGGTCATGTGTGCAGAGGTGACCTACATACTTCTATTTGCTCTGTAATTGGTAAAGATGATTTATTCATGGTATTCCTCCAGCAAGAAGCCGATCGTCCATGTCTTGTGGAGCGATTGTGCCGCCATGCTGTTTACTGTGACTGGTCCCCCTTTCCCCACATGCCTGTAGAGTACTGCACATCGGCTGTGGGTACCACCATCCTTTTCCTGTGTGCCGGATTTTATACCTGATGCCCTGCTGTAGGGTGGGCGCTAGGCACTGACCGCACCAATGTTCAGGAGTCTGTGCATGCTGGCAGCGGGCGACAACACTTCCCACCTGACTGACTTGAATCCACCTGTTCTTATGCATACAGGAGGAGCAGTGCATGCTGGGAATTACATCCCCAGTATTATCTTTGCTAAAGCAGAATGTTTGCCTTCTCAATAGCCAAATGTGGTGGTTCAGTGGTCAGGAACACCTCATCAATGAATTCAGTTTCATTGTGTCAGCTGTATGGTGACTTAGCGGTCTGGGACACTTTATATGTTCTTTGTATTTTCTTGTGTTTGGTTTTCTTTGCTGGAGTTTGACATATATGGTGGCTCAGTGGTCAGGAACTCATCACCTATGATATGACATGTTGGTGACTGGTGTTGGTGTTGGCAATGTAGAGCTGCAGCTAACGATTATTTTCAAAATCGATTAGTTAGCCGATTATTAAGTTCGATTAATCGGTTAATCGGATAAAAAAATTAAATAACATAAATTTTTTTTAAATGGCTCCAGTGATGGGACTTCTAGTTTGTATTGAGATTGTAGTCCATCACAGGAGCAAGCTTGGAGCAGTGGAAGTAAAAAAGAAAAAAGTGTGGGTAACAATATAGTGAAATAAAAAAAATTATACAGCAATGAATGCAGAATGGCACTGGCTAAAGAGAACTCCAAAACCCAGCAATAGTACATAACACAGCACAATACCACCAGCTATAGAGGAGTACAACAAATCCCAGCAACAGTACATTATAGCCGGCAGTATTCTGCATTGCGCTGTATAATGTACTATTGCTGGGTTTTGTAGTCCTCTATAGCTGATGGTATTCGGCATTGCACCACTTTATAATGTATTATTGCTGGGATTTGTTGTACTCCTCTATAGCTGGTGGTATTCTGCATTGCGCTGTATAATGTATTATTCCTTGATTTGTAGTCCTCTATACAACGCAATACAGAATACCACCAGCTATAGAGGAGAACAGCAAATCCCAGGAATACATTATACATACAGTGTATAATGTATTCCTGGGATTTGTATTCCTATGTATAATATACAGCACAATGTACCATCAGCTATAGAGGAATACAAATACCAGCAATACATTATACCATTATTACCATGTGGGGGAAAGTGCAGGCTTACCTGAGCCGTCTTTCAGCAACTTGTTTCTGAGATCAGGCCTGTCTATCGGTGGCTGTCATCCGCCCACACCTGCTCCTCCTTACTTCTTCTATCCGCGGCCCTGTGCCGATCGTGGATTTGGGCGGGCAGTGAGCGTGATGCAGGGAGGAGGTGCGGAGCGCAGATGCGGGCGGGCCTGGCAGCGGCAAACGTGAGGTGGGGAGGAGGTGTGTGGAGCCGTGAACAGGGCCAACCAATCAGAAGCCGATTAATCGATGATTGAAAAAGTTGACAACTTTTTCAATAATCGATTATAATCGATTATGTCGATTAGTTGTTGCAGCCCTATGGCAATGCTTTATCTGTGATTTGTAGTTTGATGCGCTGCATGAAGTGTTGGTCATATGGTGGCTCAGTGGTTCATTTTCTGATCTGCATTCTGCTCCCAGCAGCAATCTTGATACCCCCTTTCGCCTTTCCCAAGGTGATGATGCCCATTATGGACACAGATCATGTAATACACATGGCAGGATGTTTCAGTGGTTATCTGCCGGCAGTGAGATGAGGTCTTTCTCCATTTTCACCTCATATGATGAATGTTTCGTAACAGAGAGGGAGAGAGGAGGGACATTTACATAAATATATTGACTTTATACTATCGTAGTGTCATTCATCCAGCGATAAACCTGGACAGTGAGAGCGGCAGATCTTGCCAACAATGCGGTCACCAGGTCAGAGGGCTGAAAACAGGGTCAGCAAATGCCGCCTCCAGTCTCCGACCAGCCGGAGTATTTCTGTGTCGGGGTCTCTTCTGAGGACTCCGAGGGGAATAATCAATAGGCGGTATAGCTCACAGCTATTTTTATTGAGTGATGTCTGTCCAGGAACAGAACACATAAACTCTGCTGGGTTAGATTGTAAGCTCTTTTCCACATTACTACCCAAAATGAGCTTTATGGGATGATACCTTCTCTGTTATTGACATCACGTGTTGGCAGTTAGGCGTTGAATAGAAATGACGCTCACGTCACTAATTTTATTCTTTGACAGCAGCCAATCCCAAGTCATAAGAAGCGTCAGTGGTGGTTATCAGCCAAATATTTTACAGCGTGCTGACAAGTTTTTGGCTGGTGACTGGTTGCTGCTTATTCTTCAGAGAAGAGCCACAGACCCTTCCACTGCACACTTGTCGTCTGAGAATTAGCAGCTATTCTGGTTAAAATGTTCTTCTAGAACCCTCAATTCACGGTGTGAGATCTGATCTGTGATTGGTTGTAGCATTGCTGTATGGTGGAGGCTTCTGCTGATATGGTCTGTGCATATTAGAGATGTATAGAGAGGTTCCCCCAGCCATGCAGGTGATAACTCCTAAACCCCCCCAACTCCCTACCGCCATCCTTTCCACACCTTCGGACAGGTAGAGTAGGAGATGCCACTCAGAGCTGTCGCCCCCATATTAAAGAGGACCTGTACTGTTCAAATTGTGTGCTAAAAAGGCAAACGGAGGACAAAGAACAAGTCACCAGTATTGCCTGTTTTTCCCACTTTACTGACCTACGATGTCTTGTTCTATTTCTAAGTGTAGGGGACCATCTTGGTAGAGGAGCAGAATTTTGCTTCCTCATATCCCCCTCCCCCCGGGTGACTGGTAATCTAAGGACTGGTGGGGTAATGATAGAGGTGAAGGAAGAACAGATCCACAGAATGGTTGATTTAGAAGCAGGGAGATCTTTGCATTGCAGGTCCTCGGATACAACTTCTCCAGCAAGGACAACGGGGAGCAACACAGCAGTGACATTGCCAAATCTCAATCCAAATCTGGTGAGACTAGGAGTCAGAGGCAGCTGCACCTTAGATGATCTCGCACTGCAGATATACAGAATGAATCAGAAGCAGGGAGATCCTTGCACTACAGGTCCTCAGGTACAGCTTCCTCTCCAGCAAAGAGAACATTGAACAGCACAGTAGTGGCATCTCTAAATCTCACTCCAGATCTCATGGGACCAGCAGTCAGAGGAAGCAGTGCCTTAGGTGATCTCACACTGCAGACAAACAGCGCTGAGGCGGGGTAAGTGCACTGATATTTTTTCTAGGAGGAATTCAGGACAAAAGCTAAATCTATTCGGGTGCTTCTCAGACACTGCTCCTATTTCTAGATGTCTCCTATAACGTAGAGTTCAGGTCCGCTTTAAATTCTCTTCAGGGAGTTTCCACCTGATCTGGATGTCTTGGGTTGACTGGGGCCCCTCGATATCTATTGCAGTGAATGGTGTGCTGGACCATCAGAGTCGCATATGTTGGTTGAATAAGGCCTAATGGCTATCAAGTTTCACGTCTCTCAGACTTCATCAGTTTTTAATCCAGAGGGGGGCAGAAAAAAAAAGAGCCTCACATACCGCCCCCTGCGGACAACTCCGTACAGTGGCCTTCACATAGATTGCAAGCTTAATAAATCCTTTAGCTGTTTACTTCTTTAACCTTAGAAAGAGTTACTTGTGTTCTTAATAAAATGATCTGCAACAAACCAGCACTGCATGAAAAATCGATCTATGTAATTGTAATGTATCGTACCCAAAATCTGTATATAGAGGGTACTGTGTATATAGAAATATGAGCTATATACAAAGAGTATACACCCGATTTAATATATATGTTTTATATATAGTATTTCTGTATATACACAGTGCTCTATATACACACCCCTATATAATGTTATCAGCTCTGTGGCAGAGGTCTCTGTAGATTGGAGGGGAGATTCCCTGTGACGTCTCCTCTGTGTCATATTACCCCCCTCCCTCCTATTCCCCAGCACACAGAGAGCTGCCTGAAGAGGGATCAGACCGTGCATGAACCAGTGAGTATCCAAAGTACTCTTCCCTGTATGTGTCTGTATAGTGAGTGGACCAGTGAGTATTCTAAGTACTCTTCCCTGTATGTGTCTGTAGAGTGATTGAACCAGTGAGTATTCTAAGTACTCTTCCCTGTATGTGTCTGTGAGTATCCGAAGTACTCTTCCCTGTATGTGTCTGTGGAGTGATTGGACCAGTGAGTATTCTAAGTACTCTTCCCTGTATGTGTCTGTAGAGTGAGTGGACCAGTGAGTATTCTAAGTACTCTTCCCTGTATGTGTCTGTGGAGTGATTGGACCAGTGAGTATCCTAAGTACTCTTCCCTGTATGTGTCTGTGGAGTGATTGGACCAGTGAGTATTCTAAGTACTCTTCCCTGTATGTGTCTGTGGAGTGATTTGGACCAGTGAGTATCCTAAGTACTCTTCCCTGTATGTATCTGTGGAGTGAGTGGACGAGTGAGAATTTTCACTACTGTTCCCTGTATGTGTCTGGAGCAGTCTTTCTCAAACATCCTACCCCAGAGGGGTCTCTGCTAAAACTATAGACTCTATAGTGGTGGTCAGACTTCTACCCTTACAGACAGCTAAAAACAGATCAAAATGCCACTGGCCCCAGACCTATGTAGGCACCATCAAATGGCAGGTCAATCAGCCACGGCTCAAGGAACTCTTGGCAACCTCTGGAGGTTCCATGGAACGTTGGTTGAGAATGGCTGGTCTGGAGACTAAGAACGGCTGGTCTGGAGACTAAGAACGGCTGGTCTGGAGACTAAGAACGGCTGGTCTGGAGACTAAGAACGGCTGGTCTGGAGACTAAGAACGGCTGGTCTGGAGACTAAGAATGGCTGGTCTGGAGACTAAGAACGGCTGGTCTGGAGACTAAGAACGGCTGGTCTGGAGACTAAGAATGGCTGGTCTGGAGACTAAGAATGGCTGGTCTGGAGACTAAGAACGGCTGGTCTGGAGACTAAGAATGGCTGGTCTGGAGACTAAGAATGGCTGGTCTGGAGACTAAGAATGGCTGGTCTGGAGACTAAGAATGGCTGGTCTGGAGACTAAGAATGGCTGGTCTGGAGACTAAGAATGGCTGGTCTGGAGACTAAGAATGGCTGGTCTGGAGACTAAGAATGGCTGGTCTGGAGACTAAGAATGGCTGGTCTGGAGACTAAGAATGGCTGGTCTGGAGACTAAGAATGGCTGGTCTGGAGACTAAGAATGCCTGGTCTGGAGACTAAGAATGCCTGGTCTGGAGACTAAGAATGCCTGGTCTGGAGACTAAGAATACCTGGTCTGGAGAGTGAGTGAATCAGTGAGTATTTTCACTGTTCTTCCTTGTATGTGTCTGGAGAGTGATTGGATTAGCGGGTATTCTCCACTGCTGCCAGACTCGCCATGTATTCTTAACCCTTTACCCAAGCCAATTCGTGTCTCCTGATTGGCCGGCACCTCCCCGGGAGAGGTGAGATGATTTCAGGAACGTGCAGCAAGTTCAGCAGGTTTTGGTCTGCTTCTGATCTCCCTGCCCCGATCTGGGTGGCTGAACCCTCAACAGATGAATTCTTCTGGGATTGACATGGTGGGCAGTCTGCATCCATCTACACCCTGATGGGGGTTGTTTTACGAGGGTTTAGTGAGTGCTTTCTGCTCTTATGACATTACGCTGCAATCTGAGCCTGAGTGAATGTATTGGTAATCCTGGGATGGATGTATAGATGATCTGGGGAGGTTGTAATAATGATCTGGGATGGATGTATTGGTAATCCTGGGGAGGTTGTATTGATGACCTGGGGAGGTTGTATTGATGATCCTGGGTGGTTGTATTGATAATCTGGGATGGATGTATTGATGATCTTGGTTTATTATTGTATTAATAATCTTGAGTGGGTGTATTGATGATCCTGGGTTGTTGTATTGGTGATCCTGGGTTGTTGTATTGATAATACTAAGTGGGTGTATTGGTGATCTAGCGTGGATGTATTGACCAGTCCCCTAGTATTCTAAAAGAGGTGGAACCAGAGACAGACAGCTGTGCCACCCTGTGACGTAGATGTACTTCAATATATACTCTTGAGTTTTGTGTTGATCCAGGGCGATGGTAAAATGGTTGTATACAGTGTGTGCTTGTGAGGCTGCGGACCTCTCCAGTGCATTGTAGGAGAATAAAAGGGAGACATCTGGAATCCTGAGTGGTCCTCTTACTGATAGGTGTACGGCGTTCACTCCGTGTCTGGTTTGCGTGTGATGTGGTTGACGTGCGGTCTTGTGATGGAGCACACGCTCTCTTCTATCACATGTTGTGGTCATGAAAGGTGATGCGATAATGGAGCCGTCTGTTCTGTATCCCCTATGGGATGGGGGGAGGGCGGGGGGCGACATTACCAAAGTGCTGGGTGAATGGGGTTGCATTATTGTCATGGATTTGTGATTTATGCTATGAAGTTCAGCTATGAAACAGTTACATAACGTCAGACGTTGCCTCTGTGTGTGTGTGTGTGTGTGTGTGTGTGTGTGTGTCTGTCTTAAATCTCAAATCTCATTTCTGCAATGACAATAATGCCGGAAGGTGTTTATGGTCCATGTAGAGTATAGATGTTGATCTTCTGTGTTTGGCATTGGTATACCTGACATTGTAATAAGGCTGAGCCCATCTCTCTGGAAGTGGATCTTCTCCTTGCTCGGGAGAGTTTTTGTTGTTCGGTACTTTGTGCTGCATCGTTATTATCCCTCATCTCGCACTGCTATGGCACAATATGGCCGTCATGTTGGGTCCTCTGCTCAGGGTGTGTGTGGTGTACAGATGGCTCATATTGATTCTTATTGGAATTTGATCTCATAAGTAGTGTAATGTCTGTCCTTCGGGGAATCGGCTTTCCATCTGCCACAGCCTGGCGGTTTTTATGTGTAGAGCTAGACCGGTAAGGACCAATAAGTATAGAATTCAGGAGTCATTCAGGACCATCTAGGAGTGGCCGTTCACAACACCAGAAAAAGCCAATAGAGTAGGGCTGCAACAACTAATCGACATAATCGATTATTAAAAAAGTTTGTCAGCTTTTTCAATCCTCGCTTTAATTGGCTTCCGATTGGTTGGCCTTGTTCACGGCTCCACACACGCTGCGCGCCACACCTCCTCCCCACATCACACTCACCGCTGCCAGATCTGCCCGCCCGCCCGCATCCCTGCTCCACACGCCACACCTCCTCACGCACATCAAGTAAACTGAAAAGACGAAGCGCACAGCTCATCTTTATTGCACGTCCCCGCAATCCACATTCGGTGCATGGATGATTATCTTTCGGAGTGATAGGCTCAAAAGCTGTGTAACCAGCACACGACGGTCTTCCAAAGAAGTTCAAACTTTATTCCACATGCATCTATACAAAGCACAACGGCTGACGCATTTCTGCCTTACGTGGTTTTAGTCATAGGTATGACTAAGGCCGTGTAAGGCAGAAACGCTTCAGCGGTTGTGCTTTGTATAGAATAAAGTTTGCATTTCTTTGGAAGATCGTGTGCTTGTTCCACAGTTCATGTGGCACATCAGTCTGGTCTTGCTGAATGGTGGAAATTGTGTTTTATTTGAATTTATATGGTGATATGTGTGACCACTGTGCAGCTCTTGTCATGTGATCTCTGAGCACCAATCCGGTGAAAGTTTGGTGGAATCATGTCATTGTAAGGTTATATTTTGGGTGTTGGGTTGGTGAACAGGACGATGGTCCTGTCCGTTCTGTGTGCGCGTTGTGCTGAGTATAGGACGCACTGTTGATGTGATTTTTGGATTTTGTTTGTCCCCGGCTCTCCGGAAGATCCAAAGGCTTGTTGTCAGTAGAGCGGTTTCGTTGGCTCCTGACGATGAGAAGAATGCTGAACACGTAACGAGCTTGTCTGATGTACGCAGTGCGCCTCTCAGGCCTCTCGCCATTGAACAATCATCGCCTATGATTGTCCCAATTTCCTGTGTATGAAAATATTTAGACAAACGTGTAAATGACTCACGGCTCTTCTGGAATATTCAGCTTGGATGGCAGAGTTCCTCTCGGCTCCTGACTCGAAAATGTTGTGCGCAGTAGATGAGCAATCTCCGCCATAAACGCTAAATATTATGTGTGGCTGTCATTCGCGGTGACACATTTACGTAGAATTCAGACTAGTTTATAAGCCGTTGTCTGCTGTGATAGGACAATTTCAGATACCATAAGAACTGCCTCCCTGTGTGTTTGTGTATTTGGTAGAATAGCTTACAATTAAAATCATGTTTTAACTCGCTATAACCCCCAAGACCTTCTCGTGGCATCGGGGCT
Source organism: Nanorana parkeri (assembly GCF_000935625.1). Classification (NCBI taxonomy): domain Eukaryota; kingdom Metazoa; phylum Chordata; class Amphibia; order Anura; family Dicroglossidae; genus Nanorana; species Nanorana parkeri. Next base: position 110,153 of record NW_017306844.1, on the reverse strand, counting down.
TCTGTGTATATTCAGGACTAGCGTGAAGGGCCTGGTGCGAACCAAGTCCATGCAGATTAGTGACCTATCCCCCTCTCGGCCCAGTCAGCCACATTCCCCCCCCCTAGCCGTGTGGCAGGGAATTCACTGACCGCAGCTGATTGGGCCAGAAGTGGGTGCGTCATTCACAGTTTTGCGTGGGCCTGTGTGACCTCTGTTCTCACTATGCCCACATCCCTATCTAGGACCGAACCAGCCAGTACAGACTGTGTGATCTGAACCAAATTCAGCCATGGTGATCAGCTTAGCAGATGAAGGTACCAGAGCTCCACTGGTTAGTACACTGATGTTTGCTGTCATTTTTTAGTGTGTGGCCAATGTTGTTGTCATGCGTTACAGCTCAAAGTTTGCACCAACGTTTGGGATTGGAGATCCCTGGACTCCATCTTGTCTCTTCACCACAGTAGACACTCCACCAGTCACCGATAGAGGTTCAATCCAACATAGACAACCCCCTGATAGCCAAAAGAACAGCTAGTGTAAACGCCAAACCAACCACTCAACTCCTCCTGCTCTCTAGATCCCTCATCACCTCCTCCCATGCTCACCTGCAGGACATCTCCAGAGTCTCTCCTATCCTCTGGAAATCCCTACCCCAACCTGTCCATCTATCTTCTACTCTGTCTGCCTTTAGGTGATCCCTGAAATCTCATCTCTTCAGGGAAGCCTATTCCAACTCTAGAGAACAGCTGTAGGTCTACGCCTTCAATCAGCTCAACCCTCACAATTATTACTTTGTGTCACTCGCCCACTACTTTTAGATTGTAAGCTCTTTGGATCATGACCCTCCTAACCCTCTTGTATTGAATTGTTGTGTAACTGTACTGTCTCCCTTCAATTTGTAAAGTGCTGCGCAAAAATCCTGAATAATACTGGGGGCACCTTGTGTGACCCCAGTCCTGCTAGTGGGATGTACGATGTTGGAAGGGATTTGATTTGGGCTATTTCTAATTAATGAAGGAGGAAACAATGTTTCTTGTTTCTCAGGTAGGTAGGCACAGAGAGCACTGTGCACACATCTTCCTGCAATGTTCAGGCCCCTTATGCACGGGCGTCCAATTGGGTCCGTGCATCAGTTTTTCATGTGGCCTTGATTGTATGTCCAATGTAAGTCTATGGGCATCCAGTTACCCCTAGGTCTAGACAAACAAACGGATCAGAGTTCCATTTCGCCGGACCTGATCATGCCGGATGGGGGCTAATCCGATGTTTCCCCATAGACCAACATGGGGCCTGGTCATTTCAGTTTTCTCCTCATACTTGCGATGTTACATCGGTGACATTCGATCCGCGCCGATCAGGAGGGAATCCGTGCACGCATCCCCTCCTGACCAGCCCATGTGAAAGGGGCCTTCGAGAATCAACCAGTATAGTAGGAGCCATGCGTCTTCCATTGACTGAATGGACAATTACACGCAACGCATCATATTCTGCGCTTATTACAAAGCGGAAGTGACTTTATGACAATACCTTTTTGTTATAATTATAGTTGCAGAAATGGGGTGCAGGATTGGGGATGCAGACACCCTGAAGCAAGCCAGGAACTCAGGGGGGTGTTTGGGTGCCTGCATGTTTCATCAGGGAGAAGAATTTGAGGGCGTAAAATGGAGCTTTGTAGAATATAGCAGAGATCAGACCATAGTCTGGAACTTCTCCCCAAACCTCTGTATAAGCATTCAGACATTGGCCAGTGTTCCTGGTCCGCTTGTCTAGCACTTCATTTCTCCTTCTATAAATATAACGAGTTTTCCAGATGACGGCGTTACAGATCACATTCCGTATAGAGACCGCGCCGGCCCGTCTGATATTCACATTAGTACCTGGAGTGGGAAGCAGCTAATAGACCGGTCCTCTTACTGTGGACGGTTCTGCTGTAATTACCAGTCCTCCTAACAATAGCCAGGTCCTCCTTTAGTACATTGGGGTGATTATAATGTATAATGTGCGTCTTCTTATGTTACCAGTCAGACGCTGGGTGGATTGCACAGATGATGGAGTGTACAGATGTATGTGGAGGAGACCGTTGTACGTTCTATGAGCAGCACTCTGCTGTGTAGTATGGATGGAAGAAGGTCATCAGCCGGTCATCTCAGTCATCATACTTCTAAGCTGGTGGCCCCCGGGGCCACATACGGCCCTCTAGAGCCACTATTGTGTATGTATACGGCTCGGTGTCTTTGCTTCTGTACTGCGGGTGACATTTGGGGTTCCTATGTGGAACCCGGTTCTGCACCTGATATGAGGTCCCAGATGAACTGCAGGGAGATTAGTAGCTACAGTTACAAATTCTCTGCCCATCAGTAGAATTGGATGTACTGTCATTTCCTCCTTCAGAGAAGTCAGGGGCCACATCTGAGGGTCCTACATTTGCTTTGGTGGCCTGTTGATCTTGGAATCAAATGACATTTGTAATAGGTGTCAGTTGGCTGGAGACCAGAACCCGATCCAAGGAATCCATTTCCTGGTACGAGTGCTTTACAGCCGTTCAGATGTCTTCCAGCATGTAGGTAAATGTCCACATAGCTGCAGCTTTCCCTGTGTGTGTTATCTGCCAGGAGGTCAGGAACAGGATTTTCGTGGGTTGGTTACAGCAAATTGGATGCAAAGAGCAATTTTCTCGCCCACCGGTCTGCCCTAAGGCTGGGTTCCCATCTGGTCATTTGAAATATGCGCGTATGACGCACTCGGGCCGCACTATTTACCGTGATTTGCGGTCAACGAAACGCGCATCGAACGCGCGTTTACGAGAGCTATCCGGCTGTATCCTAATGGATACGCACGCAAATACGCCCCAAAGAAGCTCCTGTAATTGTTTGGGCGTAGGGCGCTTCGACACGCTGAAATACGCCCAGGTGGGAACCATGCACATAGAAATAGTGGGATTTCACTTGCTGAGCGATTTTCAGCGATTCGATCAGCGCTGAAAAACGCCCAGGTGGGAACCCAGGCTTACAGAGTTCCTATTCTGGTCCGTGTTCTATTTCCAGCATTCAGCAAACCACTACTTATACATGTGGGAGCTGTACGGGCTAAAGGATTTGTTTCTGTCCAAGTCCTGAGATTTACACAGCTTTGCAACATAGCACAGCCAGCCCAGTGACATGACATTTCTCTGCTACGGGTAACACTTACAGGTCTTGTCCATGCCCCATCCTGTGACTGGACAGTGAAAAGAGAAGCAGCAGACTGATGAGCTCATCTCTCTGTCACCCTGCTGTCTCTTCCTATCCGCATGCTTGCTGCTTTGCAGAACTCCTGATGAGCTAATTGTGCAGCTTCTCCCATCCCTAATCTGGGCTCTGCTGTACAGGAGTTGGTAAGGGGCTGATACCGAGTCAGATTCAGAGACTTACACTGCTTGTATTATAAAATGCATATTTATGAATACAGAGTTTATAAATATTCAGTTCACAAATCTGACTTGGGTGTGGGATTCTTTTTCCGGACCCTTCGGGAAGTGAGCAAAGAATTGCCCGGGACGGATGCCGCATCGGCTCTCCCAATGCAGTAAAACATTGGTCTGATTAGGACAGGGGTAGCCAAACTCCGGCCCTCCCGCTGTGGTGGAACTACAAATCCCATGAGGCATTGCAAGCTTCTCACAGCCACAGACATGACTCCCGGAGAGTATGCATCATGGGATTTGTAGTTTCACCACAGCTGGAGGGCTGCAGTTTGGCTACCCCTGGATTTGGGGAAGCAGGTCAGGAGGTGCTGATGCAGATCTTTCATCTGGAGATCTGTGTGTTTGTGGCCAGCCAGGAGATGGGATGCTGGGTGTAGACATAACAGCTGACAGTCTTCCTCCGTATCTCATCACCGGGAGGCCCGCTGGTCCCTTCCACATACCTGAAATTTCTCCTTTTGTGCTGCTTCACTTGAAATCTATACATTGCATGGAAGAAGTTTGCGGAATTATCTGTTATGCAGAGATAAAGATCTCTTTAGAAATTCTTCAGCGAGGACTCTGAAAGGTCCCACGTTCTCATGATGGAGCAGTAAATAGCGCAGAGATGGGTCAGGGCGCGGGATAAGTGGCGCTTTGTTCTCCAGGAATTGCAGCAATGAATTTATTGGCGGCTCGGGCTCAATGAGGCCCTTGTGCCCGTCAGTCCCTTCATTGTCCCGGTACACAGAACTCTTCTGATGTGAAGTCACTCCGCAGATGAATATTTTCCTTCTTTCCCTCCGTTCTTCCGCCTGTCTGTTATGAGGTGCGGAATGTGCAGTCCGGCTGGTTCCAGGCATCATCCAGAGTGTGCGTCCATTATTAACCATAGGCACCAATGGCCGTTACCGGCCGCCGTCCTGAGAGTCCCACAAATGGCTCACTTCTTTCTGTGCCACCACATTCCTGGTGTAGAGTCTCTGCGCTTTATCATATGTGTCACAGTGTTGTCACCTCCCCTAGCATGTATAGGCCTCTTTCAAACCGGGCTCACATGGGGCGTACACGTACATGTGGTGTGCACGCCTGTAAACGGCCGATCCCGGGAGGGACACACGATCACACGCTGCACCTGTCCCTCCTGGGATTAGCCGTTTACGTGTGTGCACACCACATGAACGCGTACGCCCCGTGTAAATGAGGCCTTAGAATTACATTTGGGATATTATATGGCAGGGGTGGGCATTCTCAGCACTCCGGCTGTGTGAAACTACAAATCCCATGGGTCTTTGTAAGACTCTGACTGCCACAGGCATGACTTCCAGAGGTAGCCTACGCCTGTTATAAGGTATCTGGTAACATCACAATCCCTATGCTAGAAGCCTTAGTCCAAGGGTTCTTAACTTTTTTTTTAAATCAATTACGGACCCCCAATAGAATCCCCAATATACAATATACTCATACCCCCTTCTTCAAATGTCAAAATCATTGACTTTAGGTGGCAGTTTTTCTTCACAAAGTAACAAACTTGGTCTGACACACACCCCTTTCTCTGATTAGACACGCCTTCCTTCCTCTGCAATACAAGTCTGTGTAAGGACACTTGTGATGAGGGGTGTGGCTGTTACTCAGCTCTGCCACCACAGAGCACCGGGGGAAGGGAGAGGCAGGGACTGACTGTAGCACTGACAGCAGGATAGGGAACCATTTCATGTCATTTTGTCAACAAGATCACTTTATAATCTCTTTTTCTTTTAGTGAAAATGCTGCTTCTTACCTTCCCCCAGTGCTCTGTGTTGGCAGAGCTGAGTAACAGCCACACCCCTTATCACAGCCACACCCCTAACACAAGTGTCCTTACACAGACTTGTATTGCAAAGGAAGGCGTGTCTAATCAGAGAAAGGGGTGTGTGTCAGACCAAGTTTGTTACCGAGTGCTGATTACTGAGTTCACTGGGTCCAACTCTGGTGCTTATTGGCCTGAACAGTCATATTAGGACTCCAGGAAATGGAAAGTGAAGGAGGATGCTAGATCAATGTCTGTCTGACTGCATATCTATTTAATATACAGGACACTCTCCATTATCCGTCATTCAAGCAACCAGAACTCTCAAGCAACCAGAAAAAAAATTGATATCATATGTCCTTAATTATTTTTTTGCCAGTTGCTTCATAGACACGTGCACGCTAAAAAATTTTGTTAGCAACTTAATTTATTTAGGTGCTAACGAAATTCTCTGTTTACATCTTGCTGCAGCCGACGGCTAGTTTCCTTAGCTGGCAGGTGAATGTAATCAATGTGCAGTGGGCGTGCGCAATAGCCAGCCTGCAATTTAAAATGGCCAATAGCAGAATCTAGCCAGCAGATGAATTGGGCGGAGTTAGGGGGAGTTACTATTAACTCTCAAGCAACCAGAAGCTACAGTTATCCGGCATCTACCAATCCCCCATGGGTGCCGAATAACTGGGAGTTTACTGTAATGTTATTCTAAGCTGAAGACATATATGTGGTTGTTGGGGTTGCCTTTCTATGCATGGCCATGACCCATCACACCCATGGCGGATCTGTCACAGCAGCTCCTAATGCTTGTATTATTAGATATGGGGTACAGAGGAGATGACCAGGAAAGACATTTTCTTGTCCATTTGGTGGTATAGATGGCGCCATAATTCGGAGGTTGGTAATCATGCAGTAGGGTGGATTGGCCGCCAATTTCCATCGCCATACATCCGCCAGAAGTTTCTTCTCATTATGAAGCCTTTATTAATATTAAGTTCACATCTCCTGCCCTGCCAGACACGTTTACTGTAAAACTTTGAGTGCTCTCAGCATTATGTAAAAGTTGATTTTGAAGAGGAAGAAATAAGTGTTTATTAAGGAGCCTCAGACGGCACCGGACCGGGGAAGTACATTAATTCCAATTAAAGTCGGTGCATGGCGGCGAAGAGACCTTTATGGTGTGTAATTGCAGTGGAACGGTCCTTCACCGTGATAATTAGCCTTCGTTCCATCATTTTACTTCTCATTTACATGGCTTGATTAGAAACCTCATTGATAAATGAGCAGCTTGTGCTCTTCGGCTGTCAGCGGTCGGTGAAGTGTGCGCAAGTGGCGTGTACAGTGCCGCCATGGATTTATGTTTTCTTATATATTTATAGCTCCGTCCACGATACCTCTCCTTTATGTAATGCATCAACTTTATCCAAAGTGGCAGCAAACTTCGGTTGCCCGGAGCAATACTATCTCTTCTTTTACAATAGCTGCAATCTGGTCGGCTGTGTGTCCTAGTACTGCTTATACTTCTGCAGAAGAAAATGAACCCCAGAAATGGACTCTAGGGATGTCCCAATACTGGTATTGGGCCGATACTGAAGGCCGATACCGCCCCTTTAAATGTTTAATCTGGATCGGCTGCCTGATGTCCCGCGCTTGCGGGCACCTGGAAGTAGCTGTCTTTGACAGTGCCTCTCTGGTCCCACATCTTCTCCGGCTCCTTCCTGGTGCAGGCACAGCACTGGACAGCCCCCAGAACCAGTGTTCTGTTGTCTGCACCCTTTCAGCTCACCACCCACCCTTTCAGGCTATCGCCTTCCTGGGGAGACCCACGCAGGCAGCCCCGGAGAGACCCTGCCCTAAAATCATCAGTCTGTACTGTTTTAGAAAAAAGTCACATGTCCCTTTAAGAGAAAGTATCGGTAATTGGTATCGGCAAGTACCTGAGGAAAAGTACTTGTACTTTGGTCTTAAAAAAGTGGTATTGGGACATCCCTAGTCGCCTCCTGGTTCCACACTCACAAGATTTCGGCACCAATGATAAGGCACAACTTTTAGACTTGACATTTCATGACAGTGAAGCTTCCTCTGCTCAAGTAACACCAATCTGCCTTGTGTTCCAGATGTTAGGACAGGACAGCAGTTCAGAAGCTCTCATATCACCCGAGCATTGACCGTAGGGAGTGCTGAATGTTCAGTTTCCTCATGTTGTCCTGGCACATTTGATGGGACCTTCTGTTGTCCTGAGCCTCTCGGAATCTGCAGCTGGTGCCAATTTAACCAAAGTTAATAATGTGCATAAAGTCTGCCAGACCATAAACGTTGTACCAGCCCATCTCATTCCTGGTCTGCTCTGCGCCCATCCGAGGTCTGTCATTATATGTGTACATGGATATTATGTGTAACCGAGGATCCAGCGTCTGTGGAATATATTACTCCCCGGAGGTGGAAGAGACAAATGACATACTACGATGCCGAAAGAGCCAAGTGCCTTTCCCCATCCACCTCCAATCAGTTCTATCAGCCTGCACCGTGTCTCCTGTTTCAGTTTTTCCTGGTATTTCCAGTGCTTACTTGTAATGGAGGCGTTGTTGGTTTATCTGGTTTCTCTATGTCCATAGTGAGGGTCAGGATCTCCCTGAGGTGGTAGAACAACCTTAGAAGGCTATGGGAACTGCCACGGCTGACTTATTTATAAGGTGTAGAGGGGCCCGAGTTGATGGGCTTTTGTCCATTTTAAGCAGGTTTTGCTTTCCTATACAAGCCTATAGAAATGTAAAACCCACTTGTAGCAGGTCAAATGCAGGCCAGAAGGTTCAGGTCAAATGCAGGCCAGAAGGTTCAGGTCAAATGCAGGCCAGAAGGTGCAGGCCAAATGCGCCTTTCATGAATTCTAAAAGGTCTCAGAAGAGTCTCAAAATGATGTCATTGACACAGCCATGAAGCTGTCATAGTCATCCTCCCCTCATCACTTGGTGGGTTACATGCCCTCCTCACAATATTGTCTTGAATTGAATTGTAATTGTAATGTCTTCCTTATATTGTAAAGCGCTGCACAAACTGTTGGCGCTATAGAAATCCTGAATAATAATACATGGAACCATCATGCGCATGTTAGGACACCTGATTTATTCATGACATTCAATGTCCCATCAATAAACCGAGGATAAGACTAATGGCCCTAGTGAGTGCATTTACAAATCACATTGGCAATGGCAGCTCCATATTCCTGTTTTTACCAGGAACCCTACAAGGATATATTGGCCTCCCTGCATGGTGCTCTAAGTTTCCCAGTCTCCCTTTTGGTGACAGAAAATCCGAAACTAGAATCTGGTCTGTAAACGTAAGGACAGGCTCCACAATACAGATCGAAAGCAGTAATTGCAGAACTGTATACAGGAGTGCCAAGAGGAACCTTCATGCCTATGAATGTTCTTCATGTATACAAACCTAGATTTTATATCAGTCATGGATATAGTAGAAGGAACAGTGGGCCAGTGGGCACATCTACAAATAGTGCAGCTGGCCAGCAATAGGAGAAGCCAAGAGACATGACGTCCACCAGGGCAGAGGGGTGACAGCACCCTGGAGGATGGGAGGGGGATGCCCTGTTGGCACCCAGTATATTCATGACCCAGTAGTTTTTTCATTGGGATCTGTTGTAGTTTTTAGTGACACCAAGTAGCCAGTTTATTGGAAATGCCGCTCGGTACAGATGGTGACACTCTGTCCTTCCCCGAACTGATGCATGGCCTGTGGCTGCATAGCCGGTTCCTGGCATATCCGGCACACCTTAATTTGGTCACAGTTTACCATCACGGGGCCACCGGCGTCTCCCTCCTCCGCCTTCTAAGGGATGTGTGTAATGGTAACATCCATACCATCTGCGGTGAATGGTGCTCGGTGTGTGAGATAAATTCCTGCAGACAGATTGAGCTCATAATTCCTCTCTGAGATGGGATAACGAGTAGTTCAGTTTGGGGAAAAAGAGATTTAAGAATTATTATGAGCTTTGGAGATTTGTGTGAAGCTTGTAGACGTGAAATAGGATTTAACGACGTTCTAATAAGCGGTCGTAATTCTGCTGCAGCACTGAGCCCCCCTGGACATCGAGCGCCTGCTAGGGGGTGTGAATAATTCTTTGTGACCGTCCTGTCCGGGCTGATGTGAAAGTTGGTCAATTACAGAGTACACTGATGGCTTTATATAAATACTCCATCTTCTTTTTATCCGGAGAGAATTGTCTGATGGGAAGTGACGAGAGGGCGGAATTGAGGAACGTAGATCCAGAAGGTTGCCCACAGCCATCTGATCACTTGCCTTTTACCTCGGTTCTATTTGTGGTGCTCCCTTCTGAGGAGTAGCCATATTTGCTGTAAATTTGGGGTACAGAACACGACAGCCAAATACAACAAAAGTAGGCAAACTCTGACCCTCCAACTGTGGCAGAACCACCAATCCCATCATGTATTTGCCTCTGAGAGTCATGCCTGTGGCTGTCCATGTCTTGCAGCGCCCAATGGGACTTGTAGTTGCACCACAGCTGGAGGGCCAGAGTTTGTACAATATTGGGGTCCATTCACAAAAGCTGAATGTCTGTGGCATTTTAACTTTTCTGTGCGATTTTTGCCTTTTTTTTCATTAAATAAATGTTGCATTTGTAAAGCCAGATTTTCTTTGCTCATAATGGCTCCATCCTCCGTGGCTGTGACGTTCTATGACGTGTCTATTGAGGGAGATGTTGGGAGTGATGAGAGTATTTGTCGGTCAGGAAGCAATTCGTAAAAAGTGTGGGCTTGCAGGGGTTAACCGTCTGTCATGTGATAAATAACAAGAAATGTTCAAATACTCCTCAGCCTGGTGGTTTGACCCTTTTTCTGAGCCGCTGTGAACATGTCCCTGGATGCACAGAAAGGTGACATCCCCAGTCCTGAGACATGTTACTCAGGATCGTAGTGACCAGAGCCGATCAGGCTGCACATCCAGGATGGTTGGTGACGCCGATTTTTATCAGGTTCACTTTTTAGATTCAGATTCCTTGGTTATTTGGGAGTATTCCATGGTTCTGATTCTTCTGTAGATGAGATGTGGCGTTCTAGGTGATTTTCTGTTTTCTGCCATTGAGGAAGTCGGAAATCACCTCTTGCAGCAGACGATGATCTGTGATCGGTCCTAGAATAGTCTCCGATGGTCTCATTGTAAAGTCCTCTGATCACAAGTCAATTATTTCTGTCTCATATCTGGACCTCCTGTGATGGTTTCTTTTTATTTTGCAGCCACAATGAGAGGAAAGTGACGTGTAAACACCCGGTGACAGGGCTGCCCTCCCAGGACAACTGCATCTTCGTGGTCAACGACCAGTGAGTATCATGGTGACCACATTACTGTGACCGCTCCTGATACATTGTGCCAACATTACTGTGACCGGTCCTGATACATTGTGCCAACATTACTGTGACTGGTCCTGATACATTGTGCCAACATTACTGTGACCGGTCCTGATACATTGTGCCAACATTACTGTGACTGGTCCTGATACATTGTGACACCATTCCTGTGACCGGTCCTGATACATTGTGACAACATTACTGTGACCGGTCCTCATACATGGTGACAACATTCCTGTGACTGGTCCTGTTACATTGTGACACCATTCCTGTGACCGGTCCTGATACATTGTGACACCATTCCTGTGACCGGTCCTGATACATTGTGACACCATTCCTGTGACCGGTCATGATACATTGTGACACCATTCCTGTGACCGGTCCTGATACATTGTGACACCCTTCCAGAAAAACAGCTTCCTCTCCGCTGGAACCCGAATCCCAGTGTCATCAGCCCAAACCTGCCTAATTATTGGACAGAACCAATATCTTAGGACAGAACGCTAAACCACTCAATCATTAGACCAAGATCTGCTTTATTGAAGACCAGCTCAGTATATATACAGCTCTGGGGGTCTAAACACATAACGCAATCACACATGAAAAGCATGCAAACAGACATCCCCTCCCCGATGCCTTAATGAATGAATAGGGAGGGAGGAGACACATGTGATGGGATTATCTCCTGAGTGTATCATAGGGTGATCTACTCATCTACACCCGGAGTCAGCTACTCCTAGAATCAGCTATCCTAATCCCATCATCAACACAATACAACAAAGGGACCAATAAACTGTAACAGTTTCATGTCCAGAATTATCCCCCTTCAGTGCTCCTGGAGTCACAGCCTGTACCTATAATACACACAGGGTCATCCAAATGTAATGCCAGGGAAAATGTACAGTACATCCCCCCACACATAAACCTGGTACAATGGTTAATTGTAACCCCAAGAGGTCCGAGGGGGGGTCTCCATAGTTCTGGGTCCATAGTCAGTTGGAAGGAGGCTAGCCCTCAGGCTCCTCCAACAGCACCAGTGACGGTTCAGTCCGTCACATGGTCCACATACATTGCGACACCATTCCTGTGACCGGTCCTGATACATTGTGACACCATTCCTGTGACTGGTCCTGATGCATTGTAACAAGATTCCTGTGATGTGTGTTGGTCCTTCTGACACATTGTAGCTTTGTTTCTTCTGTACACTTCAGATGAGGACATCTTTCATACCATCTCCATCATGTAGACTGACATTGGTGCTCCCAGCACAGCTCGCCCCCCCGCCTGAGCTCAGAGGACTTGAGAGATGCCGTTCATGTTGGATATTTTGCTGTCACATATCTGAGATAATCTTCTGACTCTTCGTGTACAATTCTCTTCTATATGTGATTACGAAGAGTTGTCTTCTCATCTGAGATTGTTCTCATGTCTTTCATGTCTTTCATGTTCTTCTTTCTGTCATTCATAGGACCCCCTCTACCATGACCTCTGAGGAAACAAAGGGCCGGGCTACTAGCGTAACGAGTGACACTTCCAACTGCAATGCTCAGACCTCCACGGGAAACCCTTCCAGCCCCATCAGCCGGGTCAGTGTTTGCTGAATAATGGTGGAAGGTTCGGGGCTCATCCTGACGAACTTTATGCTGTAAATGTAATGCATGCTGTAAAGGGAAGAGTGCTCAGTTTTATCTCACATTGGGTTCTCATTGTAATGGTAACTAAAGCTTTTGTACTGAACAATTCACAGCGATAGTTACCTGTGCTTAGAGGAATACACGGGCTCCATTAATTACCTGAAAATACCAGGAGGCCAGGTGACCAGTACGTACATGGTGATGGCATCTGGCGGTATAGGAGATGGAGGTGAGGTGATCAATATGTATATGGTCAAGGGACCTGACGGTATAGTTTTTGGGGGTCAGGTGATCAGTATGTACATGGTGATGGCACCTGCAGTATAAGATCTGGAGGTCAGGTGATCAGTATGTACATGGTGATGGCATCTGGCAGTCCGGTGATCCATATGTGCATGGTTATGGTTCCTGGCGCTATAGGAGATATACCGTAGGTCAGATGATCACTATATACATGGAGACGGCACCTGGTATAGGATCTGGAAGTAAGGTAATTAGTATGTACATTGTCAACGGACCTGGCAGTATAGGAGATTGAGGTCAGATAATTAGTATCTACGTTGAGACAGCACCTGGTGTTATAGGATCTAAAAGTTAGGTGATCAGTCTGTACCTGGTGGTATAAGATCTAAAAGTCAGGTGATCAGTCTGTACCTGGTGGTATAGGATCTAAAAGTCAGGTGATCAGTCTTTACCTCGTGGTATAGGATCTAAAAGTCAGGTGATTAGTTTGTACATGGTTACAGAACCTGGTAGTATAGGTTCTGGTGATCAGTATGTACATGGTGACAGAACCCAGTGGTGCAAGATGTGAAGTTCAGGTGATCTGATCTACCTGGCAGTATAGGATCTGGAGGTCAGGTGATCAGTATGTACATGGTGACGGCACTTGGCAGTATAGGATCTGGCGGTTTAGGTGATCAGTATGTACATAGTGATGGCACTATAGGATCTGGAGGTCAGGTGATCAGTATGTACATGGTGAGGGCACCTGGCAGTATAAGATCTGGAGGTCGGGTGATCAGTATGTACTAGGGTTGCACAGATACCAAGTACAGTACTCGGTACAGGTACGAGTACATGTACCGATACTTTTGAGCTCCAAAACTACACTAGAGAAAAATTCAAAAGTTAGGAGGCGGCTGTCATTTGTAAGGAGCACACGGAGCTCCTGGGATTTGTACATCTCTGTTTTAATGTACAATTTTGTTTTTATAAATAAAGGGATGCACAGATACCAGTTTTGCGAGTACGGGTACTTGCCGAGTACTTACAAGTACGAGTACTGATACATTTTTGTTTATTATCATGTGACAGTTTTTCTAAAACAATACAGACTAATGATTTCAGGACAGTGGTGGAGTGCCAGAGCCAGGTCCCAGCTGCAACCGCTGCAACCCTGGTAGTTCTCATGAAAAGGCCAAGTATCTGCACTGGTACTCGAAAAGTATCTGTGCATCCCTAGTATGTACATAGTGATGGCACGTGGCACTATAGGATCTGGAGGTCGGGTGATCAGTATGTACATGGTGACAGCACGTGTCGGTGTGCCTCGCAGATGGTTAATCCCCCTTTATTCTGGATATTCAGCCCTACATTCGAAGTTCTGTTATTCTGTCGCCCACTTTCATGCTGCCTGCGCTGCAGATTATTTCTTTATAAAGAACAGAGAGACGTATAATTAGAGCTCGTCTCCTGCCGGCAGATTCGGTATATGGTGTACCTGATATTGTCTATATGCTGCCTCTCTCCCACCTCCTCATTTCTTCTCGCCTCCTCCTATGAAGAGCTGAACGCACAGCGCATTGTTGGGGTGTTGCTTCTAACTCTCAATATTTTAACCTTTACCTGAAAATAGTTTTCTATGTAATTTGTTACATGTTTGATGTTCCGTATCTCCATTCTTACTCCATATAAAGATTGGTGACTTTTCCATCCAGCTGCTCTCTGTGTAGAATGAGGTCAGCCTCCCTCAACAAATGTTACACAAGAAGCCACCTACATATCATATAATCTTCAAGCAGCCTGATTAGACAATCACTGAAGAAGCAGAGCAGTAAATCACTATCATTATTACTGTTAGGCTGATAAAGTTATGAGAGAATATGGCCGCCCCCACTTATATGTTACTACAAACTGTACATGGAAATGGAATTTATAAAACATTAACACGCTGAGAAATGCCATTGCTGGGTGCATGTAGATAGGAAGTGGCTGCAGGTGATCAGCATGATTGAGGTGGTGGAACAAAAGATGAAAAAGGGAAAAAACATGACAATTGTTCCTGATACCCGGTGCAAAGAGTAACCTGAATGTCATCCATTTCAGGTTTACATATACTGGATGTTTTCTGGATTTCAATTCATACCAAACCAAATGAAAACCATATTTACTGGAAGTGCCGCTACCCTCCACCTACTTCCAGCCGCTGTGATATCCGTCATGAAATAAACAAAGTTGACAATTAGTATATTAGAGTAATTCTGTCACTTTTGTATGTGAAGAAGATGTGACATAATGTGGACATTCTGGAGTAATAGAGGGTCAAACGGCAGAAATGGGATTCTTCCATTGTAAATTATAGGCCCTCAGGGGCAGGGCCCTCCTTACCATCTTGTCAGGAATTGTATTGTGATTGTAATGTCTTCCTTATATTGTAAAGCGATGCGCAAACTGTTGGCGCTATATAAATCCTGTATAATAATAATATTTGGGTATATAGATTAATGATGTGTCTCTTCTCTTCCAGTCCTCCAGAGCTTCTGGAAAAGTCCACAATTTTGGGAAGAGATCGAATTCAATAAAGAGGAACCCCAATGCCCCGGTGATTATGCGTGGCTGGCTCTACAAGAAGGTATATGCATTGTCTCTCCTATAGATTGTGAGCTGCGGGGGTAGCATGTGACATATAATGACAGGAATGTAAGAGACGGCTGGGTACCCAGACAAGGCGTCATGGTTGGGAGAGAAGTTACATTATGATGGCAGGAATGTTAGGTGGCTGAGTACCCAGGCAGGGCACTATGGTTGGGGTGCCTGGTGATATAAAATAGCGGGAGTGTAAGAGGCGCCAGATACTCGGACAGGGTACCATGGTTAGGGAGAGGGTTATATATGATGGCAGGAATGAAAGAAGTGGCTGAGCACCCAGGCAGGGCACCATTTTTGGGAGAGAGGAAGACATATGTTGGCGGAAATATAATAGTTGGGCTGAGTGCCAAGAGAAGGTGTCATGGTTGGGGTAGCGGGTGACATATGATGACCGGAATGTAATAGATGGCTGAGTACCCAGAGGGGGAAACCATGGTTGGGGAAAGAGGGTAATGTATGATGGCGGTAGTGTAAGAGACTGCTGAGTACCAAGACAGTGCACCACGGTTGGTTTTTGAGGGTGACTTATGATGGTAGGAATGTAAAAGATGGTTGAGTACCCCGGACAGGGCACCATGATTGGTTAAAAGGGTGAGAGAAGATGGCAGGAATGTAAGAGCCGGCTGGGTACCCAGACAGGGCACCATGGTTGGGGTAGCGGATGACGTGTGATGACAGGAATCTACGAGACGGCTGACTACCCAGACAGGGCACCATGGTTGGGGGTAGTGGATGACGTATGATGACAGGAATCTAAGAGACGGCTGACTACCCAGACAGGGCACCATGGTTGGTTGAGTGGGTGACATAAGATGGCAGGAAAAGGAGACTGCTGAGTACCCAGACAGGGCACCATGGTTGTGTTATTAACTGACAGAACACCCTGGTCTCCTACGTGCAGTGCCTGTTAATATTATTGCTGGTTCATCTCCTTAAAGGACATGTTCATCCCATCTGCAAGTGAACGCTAACATCTCCGCCTCTAAAACAGCCTGTCTCCGCTAAACTGCATTAACCCCACCCTAGCTGCTCCCATACCACCATATCAGAGCTGCAGGCAGCTCACAGGAAGAGAGCAATGGAATTGTCTCAGCAGTGTTACTTTTACAGTCCAGTGAAAAAACAAATGGCACAAGAAAACTTATGACATTCAGCATGGCAGAGCTGTGCGTATCATAAGACTGGCTGAACAGCACTGCTAACATTTTGGAAGACAGTTGAGATGCATTTCCACCTTGTGTTTGTGTTTGAATGAAGTTCTCACCTACTGAGCAACAGGACAGGATTGTAACAACGTGCAGCAGCAATTGATTTTATAGATTATAAGTTTTATAGATTTGTTTGTAGATATAATTTAGAGAGTTTTAGTGCCAGTAAATTCACTTCCATTTGCTTTAAGTTTGATAGAGATAGTCAATGTCCAAGAAATAGAGATCAGTTCTTCTCCACCTTCCTCCACTGGAAATGGCTGATTATATCTGATTTAGAGTGGAATAAATATAACAGGAACATTTTCAGCCAAAATGCATCAGAAAGGCCTTTTTTGAACTGGTAGAACTGTCGCAATCCATCTTAAAGAGGAAAAAGCGATACCGCAGCAGTTGTAGACTGGCCATGTAGAGGCGGTTTCTCAGCAGAAGTGTTCTTATGAGTGGTTCATATCAGTCAAGTATTCCGCCAATAAATCCATCTGCTTTCTAAGTCAGCTGTGTAATGATCCTCGGTTCTTTGCATTTATACCTGAATCCCTATTCTGTGCAGCTATACCTTGGAAGACAGTTGAGATGCATTTCCACCCTGTGTTTGTGTTTGAATGAAGTTCTCACCTACTGAGCAACAGGTCCGGATTGTTACAACGTGCAGCAGCAATTGAGACCCCTCTATACCTCAGCCGTCATGTAGTCACATACTGTGTGCCATAATGTGGCACTGTTGGAGTTAATGCGGCGGTGTCATTAACATGTAGCGATAGGGTTCGATAAACACCTTCCGTGATGTGTTACAAAAAGCCGACACTGAACTGCATGTGGTGCTAATTAAAGTGAAGTAGTGAAAGCATCACCACGCGCCATCTGCGGAGGATGCGTCAGCTCAGTGTGTCTCCATTAACCCCCTTGAGAGTACGCAGAGGTGACATCACTTCCTTGTCTGCTTTAATCCTCAACTATACCTCAACTATACCCTACGCCATGTCTGCTTTGTATTAAAGTGGAACTCCAGCCCAAACCTTGCTTTTGGGTGGCGTAGTTCCGGATCTCTGTCTCCGTGTGATTGCTGTCTGGGAGATTTTCTGTGCTGGGGACACAACAGGAAGTGGGAGTAAATCTCATCAGAGTTAGAGGAGATCACCTCTGGTACCTCTCATTGGAGCCTGTCTTTGGATGGGGAGATTTTGCCTTCTCTTCTAATCACTGATGGAATTTCTTAACTTAGATAAAGTTACATTTTAACCCTTGAGTGTTTTATACTCTGCGTCATGTTTGCTCTGTAGCAGAGGCCATTTTCTGAGAAGCTGTCTCTCTTATTATATATGTGAAATATATTGTGAAGTTCATATGGTAATGGAGTAATTTTGTGTTTTCCCAGGCGAATTCCGGGATGAAATTGTGGAAGAAGCGCTGGTTCATCCTGTCAGACTTGTGTCTGTTTTATTACCGAGGTGAGTGCAGACATATCGACTCATCTGTCTTGTAGCTCTGAGGTGAGTGCAGATATATCAGCTCTCATCTGTCTTGTAGCTCTGAGGTGAGTGCTGACATATCGGCTCTCATCTGTCTTGTAGCTCTGAGGTGAGTGCAGATATATCAGCTCTCATCCATCTTGTGGCTCTGAGGTGAGTGCAGACTTTATTGGCTCTCATCCGTCTTGTAGCTCTGAGGTGAGTGCTGACATATCGGCTCTCATCCGTCTTGTAGCTCTGAGGTGAGTGTGGACAGATCAGCTCTCATCCGTCTTGTAGCTCTCAGGTGGGTGCTGACATATCGGCTCTCATCTGTCTTGTGGTTCTGAGGTGAGTGTGGACAGATCAGCTCTCATCCGTCTTGTAGCTCTCAGGTGGGTGCTGACATATCGGCTCTCATCTGTCTTGTGGTTCTGAGGTGAGTGTGGACAGATCAGCTCTCATCCGTCTTGTGGCTCTGAGGTGAGTGTGGACAGATCAGCTCTCATCCGTCTTGTGGCTCTGAGGTGAGTGTGGACAGATCAGCTCTCGTCTGTTTAGAAGTGCAGAGATCTCTGAGCAGTTTATTTACCTGACAGGAGACCTGTTCACTTTATAACTGTAGACGAGCCCCATAAAAAGCCGAGCCCTGCAGAGGAGACTCCGATATTAACACTCACATTTCTCAGCGGTACAGGGAGCGGCGGCTTGGTGGAATTAAAAATGAAGCGGATTTCATGACTTTCTGACTCGGGAAGATCAGAAGTGGCGAGCTTGTGTAAGGCAGAGAGGCGGTGAATTCTGATGAACAACCCTCATCACTATTCCGCAGACTCTTATGAGCCAGAAAAAAAATGAATTTATAACTCGTTCCTATTCTTTGTGGATATTTGTCAGTTCCTCGTTGATCGTCCCCAATAATAGTCCTGTCTGGCCAGACTCGGATTGTTTGTTTGTGTGTATGTGTGTGCGTGCTGATGTCAGATCAGAGTGTCATACAGGGGTGAATAGTCTCCTTCATTGTACTCCAACCAATTTAAGGATTAAACTGGTCGGAATAGCCGAGTATATTAGGAGTGGCTCCATTTTATAGATTTGTTTGTAGATATAATTTAGAGCGTTTTAGTGCCAGTAAATTCACTTACATTTGCTCCATTTGGTTTAAGTTTGATAGAGTCAATGTCCAAGAAATAGAGATCAGTTCTTCTCCACCTTCCTCCACTGGAAATGGCTGATTATATCTGATTTAGAGTGGAATAAATATAACAGGAACATTTTCAGCCAAATGCATCAGAAAGGCCTTTTTTGAACTGGTAGAACTGTCACAATCCATCTTAAAGAGGGCAAAGCGATACCGCAGCAGTTGTAGACTGGCCATGTAGAGGCGGTTTCTCAGCAGAAGTGTTCTTATGAGTGGTTCATATCAGTCAAGTATTCCGCCAATAAATCCATCTGCTTTCTAAGTCAGCTGTGTAATGATCCTCGGTTCTTTGCATTTATACCTGAATCCCTATTCTGTGCAGCTATACCAGGTTGTCTCCGGTCCCCCCATTCTATGAGATGGTCCTCACTCCCCTGTTTTGTTCAGCTTTATTTGGTCGTTCCTGGTCTCCTCCCCATTCGATTGGTCCCCTATTCTGTGCAGTTTTACATGGTGGTCCCCAGTCCCACAATCTCTGTTGTTTTGCCTGGTCGGCCCCCTGTTCCCCTATTCTGTGCAGTTATGCCTGGTAGTCCCCGTCCCCAGTTCTGTGCGGTTTTACCTGGTGGGCCCCAGTCCCACATTCTGTGCGGTTTTACCTGGTGGCTCCCAGTCCCACATTCTGTGCGGTTTTACCTGGTGGCTCCCAGTCCCACATTCTGTGCGGTTTTACCTGGTGGGCCCCAGTCCCACATTCTGTGCGGTTTTACCTGGTGGGCCCCAGTCCCACATTCTGTGCGGTTTTACCTGGTGGGCCCCAGTCCCACATTCTGTGCGGTTTTACCTGGTGGCTCCCAGTCCCACATTCTGTGCGGTTTTACCTGGTGGCCCCCTGTTCCCCTATTCTGTGCGGTTATGCCTGGTGGTCCCCATCCCCGGTTCTATGCGGTTTTACCTGGTGGTCCCCAGTCACACATTTTGTGCAGTTTTACCTGGTGGGCCCCTATTCTATGCGGTTATGCTTGGTGGTCCGCAGTTCTGTGCGGTTTTACCTGGTGGTACTGGATTATCTGTGCGATTTATACCTAATATAAGATACAAAGTTCTGTCCCCTCTGGAATCGTCGCTTTGTATTCCGCACACACGTCCTCCATCGCCGGCTCCGTGTGTCGTTTGCTGTAATTCAGCAGATTGTGCTCCGCTCACAGCAGGGTGGACACTGATCCCCCGCCGAACACAAGTGTTTATCATCGCGCCGGCGGAGATGGAGCTCCATGGCGGACGCAGTTTATTTTTCTAAATTGTCCTGAGTTTAGTATCGCTGGCGGGGTGGGGGTAGACGGTCAGGTGACTTGGCGAGCGCTCAGAGAGCTGACACTCCGGAGAAGTAATTGAATGTCAGTCTCTGTACTTGCCTCAGGTTATCGAGCTCCATCAGAGGCTGAATTCCCTCTTGGCCTCCACAAAGTAAATAT
Source organism: Nanorana parkeri (assembly GCF_000935625.1). NCBI lineage: Eukaryota > Metazoa > Chordata > Amphibia > Anura > Dicroglossidae > Nanorana > Nanorana parkeri. Next base: position 89,785 of record NW_017306844.1, on the reverse strand, counting down.
ATACAGAAAGTACAGCATTTTCTCCTTCCAGTGGCTGCCCCGCGCTGGCTGTGATGGCTTTTTGTCAGAAAATTGATTCCTCATGTCAGGAGAAGAGAATTCTTGTCATGTCTGCAGCAGATTTCTGATGACCTGGAAGTCAAGTAGCAACTTTATATTGCCTGTGTGCACGAAATAGAATAGTGAGTTTACAGAGAACCATTGACGTTCCCTCTGCCTGCTCCTCCGGGTCATCTGCATTTCTACATTTCCAGCATGTCCCCTTCCAGGTATTTCACATACAGCCAGCTATGTAATCTCTTGAGTTTGCTGGCTGCAAGTTTTCTGCAATTCTTTACTTTTATAGTGTAAGTCAATAGTAATTTGATTACCTGCCATTCAAAAGCCAAGCACAGCCGAATGCCTGAGAGGAGGGACACACTCCCTTCCCTGCCTCCAGTTCATATCTGTCAGTGTGGAGCTTCTATGGAGAGAGACAGGCCTGAGTGCTCTGCAGACACCGTACCAGGGAAGCTCCTTATATAAAAGCTGAATTCCAGAATGCAGAATGACAGAGAAATTGTTAAAGATTAGTGTTATTACAGCCCATTTGCCAATCAATCACCCCACACTTGTGCTCTACAGCCTCCTTAAAAGTTACTGGCACAACATTTAATATTTGTCTTACGAAGATCACTTATTAAAGGTCAGAGAACAATACGAAAATACAAAACATAATAAAGTGCTAAAGAAATAAACCAAACCATTTACTTTGTAAAAGCTGGTCTAATGAATCATTTTCCTTTGCTGGATCTAAGCCTATCCCAAGGCAGGGAAAACCCAGGCTGCTGGGGCCCAGGGGCCATACAAAATCAAGCAAGGGGCCACAGGTCTGGCACCAGGTTGCTATAGTCTATAGCCTTGGTTCTCAACTGGTGGGTCGCGACCCCTTGTTCAGTGGGTCGCCATATGCCTTCCACTTTTCTAGGTGAGAGGCTACTCAGCCTCCCGCTACCCTCCCCCTAGCCCAGCACTGTCCATTCTTACACCAAGCAGTTATTCAAAATATGCTGCCCGGCTCCAAGTGTCGACTTGAGGTGTGGTGGGCTAGGGGTATGGCTACGAGGGAGCTCCATCCATATGTACATTGCTTATACTGTAGCTCCTTTGCATGTCCTATAGAGGTGCCTGGACTGGAGTGACATCACATTCTGGCTCCCAGCTACTCTAGGGGCACACATGGGAGCTGTGCACGCAATGTACATATGAATGGAGCTCCAGCACAGCAGCTCACACTGCCGTGCGTTCCATTGCAATACGACTTGGGTCTCAACTTAATGACCAAGGACAAATGTGGGTCCTGAGGTTACACAGGTTGAGAACCACTGGTCTATCGTGTCCCTCTGATGGTTGATTGCAGATAACGGCGTCTGTATACAAAGCCGTATTCCTGACCGTCCAGCGCTATACAGACTTGCTTATACATAGGCATCTGAATTATGTTCAGAAGCTGTGCTGATACGTTCCCATCTTCGTTTTCCGTCGTGTTATTATTCAGCTCATATGCTCTATTCCAGTAACTTATTTAATTCAGTCTTATCACTTGGCAGATGAGAAGGAAGAGGGCGTCCTGGGGAGTATTCTTCTTCCAAGCTTCCAGATATCTATGATTACCCTGGAGGACCATATAAACCGCTCATACGCCTTCAAGGTAAGAAAACCTATCATTAATACACCCTGTGGTGTTCCTCACTTTATCCGTCTCTAGTAATAAGAGCTTTTAATTGGCTGCTGCCTTTTATTCATATTATTATTATTATTATTATTATTATTATTATTTTTAAATAAATAAAGTCCTTTAACCTTAGTCCTTTATCGTTCATTCATTTATATCTCTTCCTGTTTTATGCTTGTGTTCCAAGTACACGTTTGTTTAATTCCCCAGGCGACGCACTCCAACATGAGGACGTACTACTTCTGCACCGACACCAGCAAAGAGATGGAGCTGTGGATGAGGGCCATGATCGGTGCGTCACTTGTACACTCGGAGCCCACCAAACGGTATAATGCTAAAATCTCTCCTGGTGTCCTGGCGGGAGGGGGTGAGTTCTGGGTGGGGGGATAAATACCTTCCTGGGCTTTCCTGTGGCTTTAGCACATCGCTGTAATGCGTATACACAGCAGGACGTCTAAGAAACAATTATTTTAATGGGGCATGTCCACATTAGTAAGTTTTAAAAAAACGTTGTCGTTATTGCATTATGAGTAACGCACATCAGGAAGCTCCAGAGGAATAAATTAAACGCACAAAAATGCAAGCGTCGTGCGGCTTTGTGTGTGTTTTTAACACACTTTAATGCATTTCTAAGTAATACTGGAATGTCTGCGGGACAGGAAATGCTAAACAGGTTTTTTTTGTCTGATGGAATGGGGAAAATATATGCAGAGAGAATGCATTAAACTCACCAAACTGAACTTTCAGTATATCAGCTAAATGCATTCCAGTTGTATCATAACCAAAGATGTTTAAAGTCTTAGTTTGTTTTCTTTAAAAAGCATTAGATATATCAGAAAAGCCCCTCTTGTAACATAGAGAAGCCTATCCTCTACCAGCATGCTGCAAAGAATGACCCTTGCTTTCTGTGTGGAAGCAGTGGTCTCTCTGCAGATGTCCTACACCACAGTTGATGAGTCAGAGCTATAGCCCTGCAATCAGTAGAGCTCATGCTTGCTTCTGATTGGAGAGATATAGCCTTGACTAAGCAGGGGGGCATGACAAACCTCTGTAGAGAGACCACTGCTTTTCAACAGGGTCCTTCTTTGCAGCATGGTGACAGCGAATGGACTTTTCTACTCGGGCTGTGGCTGTTTTCTACAGGAAACCAACTGTAAGACTGTGTACACCTTTTGTATTGATGCACCTGGAATTTATTTAGCTTGCTTAAGCTGAAAGTAGAACAAGAATAAAGTGCAGAAGCACACACAACACAAAACAATGTGTGCATAGTTACACACACACACACACACAACACAACAATGTGTACATAGATACAGTGTACAGGGTCTTGGGCTGGCTTATAAAAGCTGATCCGTTACTGATAACAACCCATCAGATGCTCCAGACATCTACTTTTGTTCAGATTCTGCCGATTGGCCGTTGTGTCTGTGTGTGCGAGAGTGCTTTTTGCTCCCAGATGTGAGCAGTACCACAGGACATGTCGCCGTGATCGGAACACAAAGCTGCAATTTTCCTCCTGCAGTCTGCTGGTAAATTATACACATAGTCAGGAAATTCTGCTCGTTGGAGGACTGGCCACATTCGAGGAGTCAGCAGATATATTCCATGAAACATCACACAAAGTGACCACAGGAATCTCGTGCAAATCTATGGCAAATGCGGAATTGGTAGTTGAGGTTTGTAGTCTATCTTTAGCATTCCACATGAGGGAAATACCGAGTGCAAATTTCTGAGACGTTAAGTTTTCCTTGTATATGCACAATCCTAAAAACTGCACATCTACACCGACCTACCAAAAGAGTCGATTTTTAGAAGGGTCACCTGCAGGACACAGAATGGAGAATCAGGGTAAGCAGTGTTGCTTGCAGGGCACAGAATGGAGAATCTGGGCAAGCAGTGTTGCTTGCCGGGTACAGAATGCAGAGTCGGGGAAAGGCAGCGTCTGTTATAGGGCACGGAACGCAGAGCCCGGGTAAGCAGTGTTGCCTGCAGGACACAGAATAGGGAATCGGGGTAAGCAGTGTTGCTTGCAGGACAGAGAACGGACAGTCTGGGTAAGCAGTGTCTCTTGCAGGACACAGAACTGAGAGTCGGGGAAAGCAGTGTCTCTTGCAGGACACAGAATGTAGAATCAGGGTAAACAGTGTTGCCTGCAAAGCACAGAACAAGAGTTGGGAGAAGTGGTGTTGCCAGCAGGACACAAAACCAAAAATAAGGGTTATCTGTGTTGCCTGCAGGACACAGAGCAGGGAATCGGGGTAAACAGTGTTGCCTGCAGGACACAGAATGGAGAGTCAGGGTAAGCATTGTTGCTTGCAGGCACACAACGGAGAGTCAGGGAAAGCAGTGTTTCTTGCAGAACACAGAATGTAGAATCAGGGAAAGCAGTTTTGCCTGCAAAGCATAGAACGAGAGTTGGGGGAAGCAGTGTTGCCAGCAGGACATAGAATCAAAAATAAGGGTAAACAGTGTTGCCTCGCGGGCACAAAATGGAGAGTCCAAAGGAAGCAGTTTCACCAGGCCTACTGGATATAGAACAAAGAGTCAGGGTAAGCAACATTGCTTGCTGGACAAAGAATTCAGAATTGACATAAGCAGTATGGCCTGCAGGAAACAGAACAGAACAGAAAATTCAGAGGTAAGCAGTGTTGCCTGAAGGGCATAGAAACAGGCAGTCAGGGTAAGCAGTGACACCTGTAGGACACAGGACAGAGAACTGTGGTCAGCAGCATTGCCTGCAGGAATGAAGAATTTAGTTAATCTGCAGGACTAACGGAATCAGGTTGAGCAGTGTCACCTGCATGACAGAGAATGGAAAGTGCAGTGTTGCCTGTAGGGTACAGAATGGGGAATCGGGGTAAGCAGTGTTGCCTGTAGGGTATAGAATCGGGGTAAGCACTGTTGTCTTAAGGGTGTGAAACGGAGAGTCGGGGTAAGCAGTGTTGCCTGCAGGAATGGAGAGTCATTGGTTGTGGGTCTGTATATAAAAACCATCAGCACTGGTTTGTTTGACCTTCTTGTCTTGTGTGTTTGATTTTAGCTGTACACTTTTATTGCCAGTTTATAAAGCTATGAAGCCCCATATATGCTGAGAATTTAATGCAATCGATGTTTAGCAACAGGATAATCGCTCTTACACACTTTATGCTTTCTTAGCACTTTTTCAAAAGATTTTCAGCAGTATTATTATTATTATACAGGATTTATATAGCGCCAACAGTTTGCTCAGTGCTTTACAATATAAGGAAGACATTACAATCACAATTCAAGACAAGATGGTAAGGAGTGCCCTGTCCCTGAGTTGGGAGGGGGAAGTGATACATGAGGTATAACAGTGAGCGCTCATCCTTTGATGTACAGTGCTTTATATTAGGTCTGGACAGACCAGACCTGTGATTTGGAGACCATCATGGAGCTGCGCTGATCACTGCTTGTGCGGTTGTGACATAAGACGTGTTAAGTCTAATAGAGAAGGGTAATGAAAAGTGACGGACTAGTGAAAAAAGGTGAAAGTTCTGAAAATGTTTGTAGAACATAATGGATTACCATGAATTTTGGGTGTTGTATGTCATCAAAAAATAACCTAATAAATAGAGAAGAGCCAACTGATCATCTTGTCTCCCCCTCCTTTGTTTAGGGAGAACGCAGCAAAATCAGAGCACGTGGTCACCCATGAAATAAACCATGTGGCCAATCACAGGTTGCTAATCCGGCCTGAGGCCAATAATAACCAGCGTAATAAAGAAATTTCCAGCAAGGGGGAGGAGAAAGGCACTTGGGAGGCGGAGAAATATGGCTTCCAGAAAGATGGACAAGATCGACCTCTGACCAAAATAAACAGCGTGAAACTGCAGTCCTGTATCTCCGACTACGACATTCTGGCCGCAAACCCAGGGCACTACAAGAGCATTCATATTAATGGGCCGGACAACAGAGTCCTAGAGAGCCACGGCTATGTCACTGAGACCGACTCCCGCCTGAACCACAGGCCATACTTGTCACATGGGGAGCCCGACAGAATAATCCAGAGGACCAACTCCATGCAACAGCTGGAACAGTGGATCCGGACCCAGAGAGATAAGGGCCCCGAGGATGACTCCAGTGGGTGAGAAACCTATTACTATTATTCTAGGCACAAATCCGAAGACAAGGACTTGTACTTCTCTCCAGTACAGTGGACAGAACCTAATACTGTCCATCCAGAGCTGTTCGTTTATACCACAAATACAGACTAAATATAGAGCCATTTGTTCAACTTGTCAATCCAGGGCCGCTGGGTTATAGCCAGATACATCGTAAATACAGAGCCATTTATCCAACACTGGCAGTCTGTAGCCCAGATACAACCTAAATATATAGAGCCATATACCCAACTGTACATCCTGAGCCGCTGGTTTATAGCCAGGTACAACCTAAATATAGAGCCATATATCCAACAGTGACAGTCTATAGCCCATATACAACCTAAATATATAGAGCCATATACCCCACTGTACATCCCGAGCCGCTGGTTTATAGCCAGGTACAACCTAAATATAGAGCCATATATCCAACTGTGACAGTCTATAGTCCATATACAACCTAAATTTAGAGCCATATACCCCACTGTACATCCTGAGCCGCTAGCTTATGGCCAGATATATCCTAAATATAGAGCCATATATCCAACTACATCCTGAGCCGCTGGTTTATAACCATATACAACCTAAAAATATAGCCATATACCCAATCTGGAGCTGCTAGTTTCTCACATGTATATACCACCAATGTAGAGCAATTGTGTATCATTCCAGAACCACTGGTTTATAGCCCAGAATGAGTTTAAATATAGAGGCATTTATCTAACTGTACATCTAGAGCTGCTCTACATCCAGAACTTTTTGAGATGTGAAGGTTTTCTAGAGTTTAATACCAATACTCCGCCATGGTTTGAGGGATCAAAGGTCTTTGAGCTCAGGTCTCACTATGTTCTTCCATCAGAAAATTGTCCTCAGTTGGTGTAGACTTGATTGAGACATGATTACATGATTGAACGTCTGTGTTATTTCGTTGCAGAATCTTGTCCTATCAGACGTTGCCCAGAAATATGCCGAGTTATCGGGCTCAGGTTGTTCCACGCTATCCGGAAGGCTATAAGACATTGCCACGCAATCTGAAGACGCGCCCAGACAGTGTGTGTAGCACAGCAGGGATGGGATATGACCGAACAATGGGTCCTATAAGCGCCACAGGGGATGACAAGCGGAGGTCCATCCGTGATGATACAATGTGGCAGCTGTACGAATGGCAGCAGAGACAGTTTTACAATAAGCAGACGACTCTGCGGCGGCACTCTTCTTTGACCAGCCCGAAAACCATGGTCCATATCTCCGACCAGACCCTGCACTCTATTCCCCTATCCCCATCTCATGGCTCCATTTCTGGTTATCACACGTATTCTCCACATCGGGCCTACAGGTCAGAGGTATCTTCACCAGTTCAGCGCGGAGACCTGACAATAGACCGCCGACCCAAACCTCAGACCAGCAAGGTAATCTTTATACTACCCTTCCGCCAATAAATATATGTATAATAGGTTACCTCCGAAGCACACTGCAATGAGTAATACACAACTTACAAGTGATGGGAGGACGGGTCGGAAGTTTAGGAAATCTGGTATGTGTACAAATAAGTGTTTCCGTTATTATGTCCTTAATTGGGACATAATGACTCTATGGCCTGAATAAGGAAACGTGTGGCAGAACAGGACAATCTGTGGAAAGGTTTTTATTTCTAACCTCCCCCATATTAAAAAAATATGTTACTCCAGGCTTAGGGTGGAGTAAATTCTTGGGAGAATGTTAGAGAAAAAAGCACAAGGGAGCCTTTAATAATAATCGAATTGAATCTGTAAATGGATTGGTCCGATTGTTCACAGCACCTTTTATGAAGATGTCACAGCTGATATTTTCTATGAAAAGATGCCATTTTAATTCCGATCTCGTAGATGAATTGGATAGAAGGGCCCCTCATCGTCAAAGGGCCCCATGATAGACTGTAGGAATGAACCTCCGTCTCCACTGCTATTCAGTTTATGATATTAAAATGGGTTCGGACAGGCTAATATTTGTACTGAATAAGGAATAGATAGGAGACCTGACAGAAACTGAAAAGCTGTCTCTTGTAAACATCACATCATAAAGTTTTGCTCATGTGCACAGAAAGAGGGGCTAAAGTCAGAATAAACAGGCCGCATGCAAGCTTCCAGCAGGTTTCAGTTGCCCTCCATGTGTCTTCCCCCTGTCTTGCTGCAGCCTCCACCCCAATCTCTTATGATGTTTATTTCCCTGTGGTAGTGCCAACTGGATGTGCAACGACTGACAGATGTGCAGGGCTGTGTAAACACTGGAAAAAGGGGTACCGCTGAGTAGAACACTACTAATGGAACATTACCAGTCTACTGAAAGAAGAACTCCAGGCAAATAAAAAAAACTTACCCTTGCAGATGGGTTATACCTGAACTGCAAGGGATTCCTGCTCTGTTTGGTTTAGGAGGCTGGAATAAAGCAGATTCACTTACCTGCTCCTGGCTTCCTCTGGGCTGCAGCCTCTTCTTCCCTGGGCCCTGGTGTCATCACGTCTGCCTGCATTAGATGTAAGGACGCCAAGAGGGAGAGAGGGGAGCGTTGACCACCACGGAAGCTGGGATCAGCCATTTTTTTGAGTCTCCTAGACAAAATAAGCACTAAAAGTGAAAGTTTCACATGTAAAAAGAAATGCATGTAACTAGATACATCTTACTGCATGAGATGCTCTGCTTGGTCTGCAGATCGTCTTTATTTTTATTTTTCCCCTGGTGCTGCAGATGACTTCCGTTCTGAGGGCGGCTCCATTCTCTTGCTGCATCCTATGGAGCCACCCTGCAGTGTGTGCACCCGTGCTTGGGACTACAGGCTTTTGTAAGAAGCTGCCTTTGCACCCACCCGCCGTCATTGGAAACACAAAGGCTCCAGTATATCTCTGTAAGGCAGTTTTTTTTTCTAACAAACTTTATTTAAAATTTACAGACTGTGGAGCAGTGTAGTTGTCACATTGAGAAATGTTACATAAAGTTTGTTTAAAAAACGAAACAAAAAAAAAACCTTTTGGAGATATATATTTGAGCCCCTATCAATCGCCTGAGGGGGGTCTGTGGGTGCACGGGCAGCGTCTGACAAAAAGCTTGTAGTCTTGAGCACAGGAGCGTGCACTAGTGGCTGGCTCCATAGGTTATAGCAAGAGAATGGAGCCCCTCGGGAGGTCATCTGCAGCACTGGGGGGAAAAAATAAAAAAAAGACGATCTGCAGAGCAAACAGAGCATTCCATGCAGTAAGATTTATCTAGTTATATGCATTTTGTGTAAATATCTGTGAAGCTTTAATAGCACTTTAACCCAGGGGCGTCGGGTGCTCGGTCCATGACCGAGTGCATGGCTTTTCAGAGGGGGGGGACACCAAAATGACAGTCATTTTGGTGTCACCTGGGTGCGGGCTGCACCCCCTTTATGACGCCACTGCTTTAACCCTTGCAGTGCGGGGGGTAGACCTAAGGTAAGGGTACAGTTTTTTTTATTTGCCCGGAGTTTTTTGAATGCTTTTGTGTTTGTTTTCAAAAGGATGTCACCAGCACACCATTTAGGTGAAATCAACAAATGTAACGCAATGATCTGCCAGTGTAAAGATCCTATTTTTGCTAATCTGTGAAGCAAGCAAAGTTTTTCCATCTTTCTGAATATGTTCTCCTAAAAATAAAATGGAAGCGTCCTCACTTTTGCTGCTCCCGAATCTCCCAGATTCGTTTTTTCTTTTCCTGCGTGGGGTTGGCAGTCACTTTGACAAGGAAATGTTGTGTTTCTACAGCTGGGTCTCGTTCCTGACAGAAGGTCAGTGCCAGCGGGATTGGCTCTTCAACCCGAAACACCGCAGGGTCTTCAAGGCAAAACTGTGAGTGGTGTATTTATCTGTAATAACAGCGTTTAGTTGGTGTTCTGTGCTCAACCTTCCGCAGTCCTCTGTAAAACCTCTAACAAAGTCCTCGCCTCCCGCTGAGAACGCCACAAATCATCTCTTCATATCTGCTGCCTGAGGAGAGTCAGGAATCGGATATCTGACTATTCTAATTATTAGTGTGGCTGCCTGGATAAATGACAGAGCAAACCTCCGACATAATTATACACATATACACCCAGATAAATGGAATCCCAAGTCTTCCTTATTATGAACGTGATCGGCTTAATGTAACAAATCTGATCAGCGAGCATTTTCAACACACAGCTCCGGTGTACAGATTGTGATAACATCTGTACATGGGGGCAGCCATAACTGCGTCCTGCTCAGAGGAGCTGCCCGGTGATTGTCTATTGTCATTATACTATCAGTATGCTGGGGAGAAGACAGAATATAATCTATATATGGTTTACCCTGTAATTTCAGCATCTGATTTCACTGCTCTATACACTGAGAGGGAGAATCTCCTTATTAATTACAGGTATTTATATAGTGCCCGGCAATGTTTTACATTTTGTACATTCACATCAGTCCCTGTTCTCAGGGAGCTCACAATCTAAGGTCCCTTTCCCACATACTAGGGCCAATTTAGACAGGAGACAACGAACCCACCAGCATGGGAGAAAACCCATGCAAGCACAGGGAGAGCATGCAACCTCCATGCAGATAGTGTCCTGGTTTGGATTTGAACCGTGGACCCCAGTGCTAACATGCTACCCTAATCTGTATATGAAACGGCCAAATGTAGAATTCAGTTTCAGATAAATAATGACTATTCAGAGCGCACACTGACTGAAGATGGTATTCTAATGCCTGCACCCTCCCTGGATGATTTTAAAAGAGTCAAGGCACTTTTATTCACCCAGGCTTAAAACAATCCTTCTCTTCAAAGATCCCTACACTAATTTGATAAGAGTCCCCTGGTATTCTCAACCCATAAAAAAAGAGCCATAACCGTATTTCAAGTCGTATTCTACAACTAGTGTGGCCTCTTCTTGGATTATCTTGTCCGAATTTCACACTCAGTTGATATGGCAATTTATAGCGGACATCATCGGAGAGAGAGCGCTATATGCTCCCTGCTGGACACCGTAATGTTACTCCGCACCAGAACGTGCATTATATGAGTCATTTAAGAAATGCAAGCCACAGTGTGGAGCCTAAGGTACCCCCGGGAAGTTCTCTCTGGATAAAGCTGCAGAGAGAACAACGTGATTGGAGGAGAGGCCAGAAACAGAGACACCGGCACCCCAAATTGGCAAGCAAACGTCTATTTATTGACGTGCAGCATAGTAGAAAAAAGCAACGAACGTTTCGGGGTCACACGGGATCCCCTTCATCAGGCAAAGCATGGAGGAGAGGCCAGTCACATGACTGAGGCTTTTAAAAAAAAACTAATTGCTTGAAGTGAATGGCACTCTGCTTTCTTTGGAGTCCCAAAGCAAGTGGAGCCTGATGTTATTTTGTAAAGCGCTCACCCCTGTGCTGCATAAAATGTGCCGCTGTTTTTTCTTTTACTTACTATACCAATGCATTATAAATTGGCAGTTTAGAAACATTGAGCAGCTCTACTCTCTAATCTCCCGCTGCTTGAAGGTCCAGTTTGGGGGCTGAAACATGTAAGCATTTGTTTGTTTGCTGCTGTTATGCCTTTTTACAAATTAAGTACTGGATGCCGGATCCCCATGTGAGTGCCAGTTTTTTTTACCCATTATGTATTGGTTTCATGGCATTCCTTTTGCTCAGTGCAGTAATGGGACATGACTCTGTAGCGCCATCTAGTGGTGGTAATACTAACTTCCCAGTCTCTCGTAAAAAAATAAGGCAACTGGACTTGCTGTATTTTTCTCGAATACGTTTCGCTGGTCATCCAACTAGCTTTCTCAATTTCTGAATTGAGAAAGCTAGTCGCAGCGAAACGTCTTCAAGATAATACAGCAAGTCCAGTTGCCTTGATTTATTTTTTACAGATATACCATGACCTGTATGAATGAGAACCTTCACAGACAGCCTCTTCTTAGTTCAGGTCTCAGCATATCTTGGAGCCCGGTAGCCAATCAGTGGCTGCTGACTGCTAATATGTCTATGAGGCTTTTTAAATTGGTGTCATCTCAGGTTTCTCAACTGAGGGGCCCTGCAGTGGAAAGGACGGCTTCAATATTACAGGACAAGCTAACCTGTTACATTTGAGCTCTGTAATCAGGATTGAAAAATGTACGTTTATAACTACATGTTAGATGGAATAAGCAGTAGTGTGCAGAATTCTCTGACAGCCAATTAGCTTTTAGCTGCTTTTTGAGGACTAATAGAGGCGTTCTCCAGCTGCTGGGAGCTACTGCATTGTCTCGCACTGTTATACTCCACAGGATTCCTTCACTGAGCCAATGAGACCCTCCGGAGAAGGCAACGATAAATGCCTACAATATGTGTCTAAAGCTGGCCATACACCTATAGATTATCTGCAGACTTTCTGTGGTCAGATGGAAAAAGTGCAACAGATTCCTCCATCTATGCTAAACTGTGTCTGCGCTGGGCCAAGCTTCAGTATCTTGCTAGTCCGCCCCGCTGGCTATCAAAATACCTGAACAAGGCCTGCATCAGATTGTTCAGGTATTTTGAGAGCCAGATAATCTATAGGTGTATGGCCAGCTTAAGTCCCCGCAACAGACCAGAGCACAATGTGCACATACATAGGGGTGTCAAGGTCTTACCTAGCATGTTGCTCCCCCAAAATATCAATTCATCAGTTATCGGTGATTTTGGTGCAGGATTTTGAGCAGTGGAGGTTTTCGGTGCACACATTGTCAGCAGTAAAGGATTTTGACGCAAGCGTTCTATATACCACGTGTGAAAAATGTATTTATTATACCTGAAAACATACTTGTTTCCTATTCTGATTGTGAATCTGAACCTCAGGCACAATCCACACCAGGGGTTGTCATGAGGCTTGCAAGACTCTGACAGCCAAAGGCAAGACTTTCGGAGGCAGCTGCATGATGGGATTTAGAGTTTCACCACAGCTGGAGGGACGAAGTTTGGCTACCCCCTCATCTGTGCGATCAGTCAGGGCAAAAGTTTGGTGCTTGTTAAAGAGGAACTTTACCCTTATCTTTAAAATGACAACAAATACAACTTTAGAAATGTTCAGTGATGACAATCTACAAACAGATACTTTTAGATAATTTCCGGCTTTTTATTCTTTATATCCCTTATTTTTCTTTTTATCCCCATCCTTCTCACAGCGGCCATTTTTACTAATGGCAGATTATATAGCCCTTTTACTTCCTGGAACTCTGACACATGTGACTAGGACATGTGACTATGCACATCATCTCAGGGGAGGAAAATGCCTTTCCCTGAGATCTCATGATAAGATTTCCCAGCAATGCTCTGCCGATGTAACCTTCCCAGGATGCAACGCTTGGGCACATTACATCACTAATGCCCAGGAGGACCAGGAAGTAGGAAAACAATAATTGTAAGTAAAATTTTAGCTAATGAATGCGAGATGATTTCATAGCATGTAGAGCTGTCTGCTGATGTGTTTTTTAGTCAAAGGGGTTAAAGGTCCGCTTTAACAATGTGCCCGGTGATTGATACCAAAACACCAATGCTTGCAGCTGTGCACCAAAGTGAAACAAGCCAAAAACTGTTCCATTATTCTATTCCAGTAAAATAGCCAATGAGATGATATTTCAGGCTTGTCCAGTTCTACAGCCGCAGCCTAAGGCTGCCGTTCAGGAGCTGACATGTGCCATAGTGTGGTATAAACCCAAATTCATGCCATACTGTCCGGACTGGACTCTTCTCATGGTGGGACCTTGCTGGTTCCGTCGCTGCCTCCAGGGACATTGAAGCCCACGTTTTGCTGTAGCTGTGTATAGGACTTGGTGGAGAGGAGTCTGTTATCCTGCGTAGTGCTCGGTAGATGATGTCATTAGCAGTCACCATTACAAGACGAGCCCCAGCGCTACACAAAGACATGTGTGTGTGATCCGCAATAAACTCCTGTAACGTTGTGTCCTCTCCGGCTTCTCTCCTCACTCTCCAGCCTGAGGAGCTGACACTCTTACTCATCAAACTTCGGAGGCAGCAGGCAGAGCTGAGCAGCATCCGGGAACACACACTGACACAGCTGCTGCACCTAAAACAGACGTGTGGCCCCCAGGTCAGCTGCATGTATTACCCACCCATCATACATGTACTGTGACACATGTTCTCTCCTTACTGTGAATGTAATGTGATCACACCCCTTCACATCATCCTGCATGTCCCATTATATCATACGGCCCTCACTGGGCTCCTATTGGGAAAAGGGCCGAGTTCTGGAATCATCTGTGTTGGTGATGGACATGTTCACTGTGCCTTGTGTCGTCATCTGTGTCGAAGGGTGGGGATGGAGATGGTTGTGTGGTGATACTTTAGGGCTGATTCATTAAAACTGAACTCCAGGAAGATATAAAAGACACAAATTAACGCAGCTCCATAATCATTGATACAGCATCTAAATGTATTATTTTAAATACAAGCGGGGTAAGTACCTGACTGACCTGGTATCAGCCTCTTGCTGTCCCTGTACAGCAGAGCTCAGACTCGGAGAGGGAAAAGCAGCACAAGCACAAAAGGGCATGCTGATATGAGTAGAGAGCAGAGAGATGAGCTCATTGGTCTGCTGCTTCTCCTTTCACTGTCCAATCACGGGCCAGGGAAGGGAAAAGACCTGTAAGTGTTAGACTATTCGCTGTCTCCTGTCCTGCAAGACAGAGCTGTGCCATGTGGCAGAGCTGTGGATATCTCTGGACTGAATGGACAGAAATGCAGACTGGTAAAACAGCTCCGTTATGTGTTTCTAGCTGTTTGCCTGGAGTTCAGATTTAAAACTAGAAAAAAGAAAATGAGCCCAAATGTGGAGTTGTCCTCAGTAGACACCATACAGCATCCTGATACGTTGCTATAGGTGACAGCTCCACGTCTCTGCTCCTTTTCTCCCCTCTGGTTTCGGTGAATGAGCCCCCGGGGTGTCTGTGTAGCAGGAATGAGGCTGTGTTCTGTCGGGTTGCATGGAGGGAGCAGAACTGTATTAATCTTCAGACGTTTTCACGTTCTCTGTCCTCTCTTTATTCTTTAATGCGGCCGATAGAACGAGATTCTCTCACATCATCTTCAAAGGAACCTCATCTACGTGGATCACCAGGTGGGATTTGGAAGTTTTTTCTGTATATTTGCTGGAGTTAATATTACATTCTGTGACCCGTAGCTGAACCGCCGCGCTGCCTGAGCGGAATTCTTAATTCTCCTCCCAGATATAGACGAGTCTCCAGAAGGCCAGATTAGACTTCTTATCATCCTTTCAATTAATTATCTTATCAATCGTGTTCCAGTGTCCTGTGACATTTCTCTGTGTTAAGGTGTCTTTTGTTTAGAAAAGCATTTTTGTTTCCCTTTTGATTTGCTGACGGGCTCAGGGAGCAAACGGGATACATTAGAAATGTAAATCGAGAAGACCGTAAACCAATCAGAATTCACTTATTGAAAATGTATTTTTTGTATCTTATTCATTTTATTGATTATTAGGGATGCACCAATACCATTGTTTCCAGACAGAGTACAAGTACCGATACCTTTCCTCATGTACTCACCAATACCAATTACTGATACCTTTTTTTTCTAAAACAATACAGACTGATGATTTTAGGACAATAGTGGAGCGCCGGGGCACAGTTGCAGCTGTGACCCGGGTAGTTCTGCCATTGACTCCAAGATGTAGAGGGACTACAGATCTCAGCAATACATTATATAACAATGCAGAATACCACCAGCTATAGAGGACTACAAATCCTAGCAATACATTATATAGCAATGCAGAATACCACCAGCCATAGAGTACTACAAATCTCGGCAATATATCATATAGCAATGCAGAATACCACCAGCTATAGAGGACTACAAATCCTAGCAACACATTATATAGCAATGCAGAATACCACCAGCTATAGAGGACTACATATCCCAGCAATACATCAAACAGCAATGCATATGGCGGAAGTGCTGCAAGCAAGTGCTGCATGGTACCCAAGAAGGCTACCGCGAGATCCCCACTAGCACGGCACCTCAGGCAGCAAACTCAATTTTAAAATAAAAGTGCTGGTATTGGTTTTTGTTATTGGGGCATTTTCAGTAACACAAGTATTCTTGGAAATGCCCGGTATTGGTGCATCCCTAATTATTTATATTCCTATAGCACTGTCCGAAATGAATGTGTTTCCGTTTAAATAAGTTTTTTTTTACATGATTTTAATCTATAATCTTACTCAAGCTGTCTTACATTTCTTTCTAGTTTCCTCCACTCTTCCACCCTCTCTTCCTAGCCTCCATGTCTTGGTTTCCATTGTACAGATTTGTTCTATGGAGGCAGCACAGCTGAGCAGAATTTTACAATAAAAATGAGCAGCTGTGCCTGAACAGAGACCCCCGTAGATTAAAATGTAGAAGAAAGCTGTAAAGGAAAGTGGTTTTCTTGGAGAAAACGGTGCAATAGGATGTTCATATAACGGTGGGTAAAGTCACCGATTGGAAAGTAATACAATGCTGCAGATTGCATGGCTTCTCCTTGATCTGCTGCGTATCCTCTCTGTGGAGGACATGGAATTGGAACACGTAGTGGAAGGTTTGTTGGTGAGTTCTGGGTGCAGGAAAACCCAGTGAGAATGGGTTGGTGTAATCTCCTTTCTCAGGGGCTTAACTAAAATGCCAAACAGGCACCAACCCCCCAATGCTCACATATAATCAACATATAACACGCTATATAGCGTGTAGCTTCTCTACCTGGTAACATTTTATGACCAGGCTTCCACCAAGAGAACAAATATGTCAGGGTTAGGGCAAAGGAACCCCAGGGCCATGGGCCTAGTATTAATTACTCTCACTGCTACCCCTCCTGGTAATCCACTGCTCTTCCCTGGGAGTCTATCTTCCTCTAGTGACCATTTTATAAATGACCTGTATGCGTTTATTAGCCGTTAGCACAAACTGGCCATTTTCCAGGGTTGTAATTATTAATAAATTGATAGTAAGCCATGATTATAGAGGAGATGTCCAATGGTTGATTAAGAAAGAAGTGGGTAAGGTTTCTTGGTCAGGGATAGAAGATCCTGGCAGCAAGGAGCCAGCCCCGGATGGTCGGGGGGAGTCACGTCACTGTGCTATATGTCCTCTCTTGTATCTGGCTGTGCACTAAACTGTGCTCCTCCTCCGTGTTTGACATAGATGAAAGACAATGACCCGTTAATCAGCATGGTTCACACCATGATTGAGAACTCTGCGCTTAGACCACAACTGTACCAGCAAGTAAGCCTTGTGGACCTTGTTGTCATGTGTACTTCCCTCCCCGGTAACATCATATGCTGTACCCGCCTCCCTGGTGACATCATAGACTGAACCTGCCTCCTTTGTTATGTCATATGCCAAATCCACTCCTCTGGTGATATATGCTGAACCCACCTCCCTAGTGACATCATATGCTGAACCCACCTCCCTAGTGACATCATATGCTGAACCCACATCCCTGGCAACATTATATACTCATTTCACATTTCTGGTGACATTGCTGACCCCCTCCCCCTTCCATGTCAAAACCATACGCTGAATGTCATCCTTTAATGAGGTAATTTACTGACTCCACTTCCCTAGTGACATTACCTGCTGGACCCACCTACCTTGTGACATCATGTACTAACTCCTCCTCCCTAATGCCATCACCTTCTAAATCTGCCTCCCTGGTGACATCAAATACCCATTTCCCCCATGTATCAACCTCCTCCTGTCCATGCGCCAATCCTTCCCTCCCTCCCTCCCTTCTTGACATTATATAGAGACCGCTTGATGACCTGATACATTGATTCATTTTTAACTGGAGACATCATATATCAATTTTCCTTCCTGAAGACTTGCCCTCCACCCCTATGTGTTGACTCCCCACCGTGAAATGTCAAACTTCCCTTTCTTTTGATTTTGTATTCAGGCTTCCAATCTTTGCTGACGTCAGACACTGACTCCTCGATGACATATATCATTCCACCCCCCTAGTGACATCATGCACAGACCTGGTTATCTGAAAGGGACTCTCCTTCCAACGATGACTCAGTTTGCTGGTTCCTTCTTATTCCTTCTCACACCTCCCAATGATATCATAAACCGACTCTCCATTTCCAGTGATGTCATCCGCAAGCCTCTCTGTGTCTGGTTGTGTGGCAAGCTCTCCATTATCACTTTGGCTCTCCTCTTGTTTGGAAAGCACGCTTCTGCTGCCAACTTGGCTGTTGTTGGTGTTGGCATGGCTTCTGTCTGCGTCATGCTATAACAGGGCACTGTACACTGCGCTCGCACCCAGGTTATCACTCATAGTCCCAGGATGAGACCAGCCACAGGAGGTATTGTGGAGCGATGGAAGCTCCAAGACTTCACTTAGGCCTCACAGTCTACAGTCTGGGTGCTACAAGCCATCCAGAAGATGTACCACAAGCTTCTTCCTGCATATTCATAGTGCAGGGGAGGAAATGCTGTAGGATTCAGGAGTCCATCAGTCAAGTGGAGAAGCCAGCAGGCTCTTCTTAGGCAAGTCACGTGTCTTCACGGACAACAAGAGAGAAGCTCAATTAGTCAGTTCATATTTGTCAGGAGAATTGGTATTGGGCACCTGGCACTTTTCCAGTCCTGATGTAGAGTTCTGAATGTATGTGGTGCCCTTCTATTTCACTGTTTATTAATTCTTCTTCCTCCAAAGAGACAATATAGCTTCCAATCTTTGGAGAAAACAAGTCATGACTCAGTAGCTTTGCAGAGAGAAAAAGTAGATATAAAGGATGGGAAGTTATCTCTTGAGACAGGTTCAAGCAGTAGGATTCCCCTCTGCACCATTCTCTGACTTCTTTTGAGACATTTGGAGCATGCAGGTTGTTTGTCACAAGAACACTTGAAATGTTTTGCAGATGGAGCTGGGGTCCAAAATCTGTAAGTGAAGCTTATGGAGGTGCCTAATTTTGGGACATAATGAAAGAAAGTGCAGATACCCAGAGCAATAAAATCTCTAGAATTTCCCATCAAGTCCAGTTTTCAACCCAGTTTACATTCAGAACCTCAGTGGTCACATTGAGAAGATCTGCCGAGGTGCTGGATATCCTGACTGCCTGGCTCTACGATGTAGACTCACTGGCCGCTTTATTAGGTACACCTCTTCAACTGCTCGTCAACACAAATATCTAATCAGCCAATCACATGGCAGTAACTCAATACGTTTCGGCATGTAGACATGGTCAAGATGGTCTGCTGAAGTTCAAACCGAGCATCGGAATGGGGAAGGAAAGTGGGGAAGGAAAGTGATTTAAGTGACTTTGAACATGGCATGGTTGTTGGGGCCAGACGGCTGGTTTGGGTATTTCAGGAACTGCTGATCTACTGGGATTTTCACACACAACCATCTCTTGGGTTTACAGAGAATGGTCCGAAAAAGTAAAAATATCCAGTGAGCGGCAGCTCTCTGAGCAAGAATACCTTGTTGATGTCAGAGGAGAATGGGCAGACTGGTTCAAGCTGATAGAAAGGCAACAGTAACTCAAATAACCACTCGTCACATCCGAGGTATGCATCCGAGTACCATCTCTGATCACACAACACATTGAGCCCTGAAGTAGATGGGCTACAGCAGCAGATGACCACACCGAGTGCCACTTCTGTCAGCTAAGAACAGGAAACTGAGGCTACAGTTCTTAAGGGCTCACCAAAATTGTAAAATAGAAGATTGGAAAAACGTTGCCTGGTCTGAGGAGTCTCCATTTCTGTTGCAACATTCGGATGGTCGGGTCAGAATTTGATGTAAATAACAAAGCATGCATCCATCCTGCCTTGTATCAACGGTTCAAGCTGCTGGATGCTATCATGTCAGTATGGACCAAACTCTCTAAGGGTTTCCATGACTTTCCATCACCTTGTTGAATCCATGCCGCAAAGAAAGCAGTTCTGAAGACAAAAGGGGTCCAACCCAGTACTAGCAAGGTGTCCCGAATAAAGTGGCCAGTGAGCGTATGTGGGCTTTGCATGGATAGCCAGCATTGAGTGCATTGCCCAAACCTCCACCTCTGCACATTCAGAAGATCTGCCGTGGTGCTGGTTATCCTGACTGCCTGGCCCTACCATGTATGTGGGCTTTGCGTGGAAAGCCAGCACTGAGTGCATTGCCCACACCTCCACCTCTGCACTGCCATGTGTCCATCCCCTGTACATTGCATGGGAAGCCGTGATTTCTGTGTACTGTGTGTCTCTATAACATCTGCTGCGCTGTTCTCTCCTCCAGCATGGATAATTTGCAGTATAAGTGGAGATAATTGTGTCATATATTCTGCTGTGTAATTCAGGACTCCGCAGCTCATATTAACAAAATTTATCATTTTACTTGTACTTGCCTTACGAGTGCGTTTGTGTTGACAGAACTGGGGCACATATTCCAGAAGCCCATGATGCACCAGTAATTCTGTAATAGCTAGCACTATAGATTGCGGGAGGTTCACTCGGTGTATATACTTTGTCTGTATTGCGTGTCGCAGTCATCGCTCGCTTCTGTCGTGGAGTTAAATGCTCTCCCGCTGTGCCCATTGACCATCCACTATAAAACAACTGAGCGCACACGACGCATTCTCTGGTGATGATGATGATGATGGCGGTGAAGGTGGTGGTAGTTGTGTTCCTGTTAAGCTGAAGACGTTCATCTAAATACTGTTTTCTTGTGTCGGATCCATGTCCAGCGTACAGTTGGATGAACACAGTGGGGCCTGTTTATTGAGGATGCCATAATAATTGCTCTTCACCAAATTCCATGCGGATTTTCAATTCAAAGTTTGAGAAATTTAGGGTTAAAAAAAAAGAATTTTAATGATTTGGAATAGAAATATGAATAAAATGTCACAGGAAAGGAAACATTGATTCACAAATCATTCACTAATCATTGATTGTAAAGAATGGATTTAGGATGGGTTGTGACTGAACTCCAGGCAAGTAAATACAGGTAGAAACACAGAGTTGAAATACAATACAGTACATGGAAGCTGCTTTATCCGACAAAGGATTTGTATAGCTGACCATCCAGTCATAAGATTTACACAGCGCTGCCACAAAGCGGACAGTGAAAAGAAAAGCAGCAGACTGATGGACTCATTTCTTTATCACTCTGCTTTCTCCTCCTATTAGCGTGTTCTTTGTTAGAACATGATCACTGCAACACAACCGGTTGGCTCCTTGTGCTGCTCCTTCCCTCTCTCAGTCTGGAATCTGCTGTAGAGGGATTGCACGAGGCTGATACCAAGTCAGGTTGAGATACTTATAAATACCAGTTACTTTTAAAGAGGAACTTTACCCTTATCTTAAAAATGACAACAAAGGCACCTTCAGAGATGTTTAGTAATGACAATCTTACAAACACCTTCTTAAAGATATTATTTTTTCTTTAACTCCCATTCTTCTCGCAGCGGCAATTTTTACTAAGAGCAGATTAATCCATCTCCCTTTACTTCCTGGAACTCTGGCACATGTGACTAGGACATGTGACCATGCACATCATCTCAGGGGAGGAAAATGCCTTTCCCTGAGATCTCGTGAGATTTCCCAGCAATGCTCTGCCAATGTAACCTTCTCAGGATGCATCACTTAGGCACATTGCATCACTAATGCCCAGGAGGAGCAAGAAGTGGAAAAACAAATTATTAGTATAAGAAAAATATGTTTTAACTTGAGTGTAAGATGATTTCCTATTAGAATGTAGAGGTGCACGCTGATGTGATTTTAGTGAAAGGGGGTAAAGGTCCGCTTTAAAACTAATTGGTGTTTTTAATGATCACATACCTGCATGGATTGGTGTTCTCATTTAGTTGGAGTGCAGCTTTAAATCATCTGCAACAATTTATACAGAAATTTGGCAAGAAATGTTTATAATTGGTCAAATCCACCTACAAAATTGAGTAAGTTGAGTTATGTCCACCTTCTTACAAAAAGGACGTTTTTGTTCAAGTATTGGGAAGCCATTTCTGGTAGAGCGATGATGAGCATTATAAATGGGCCTCAGTGCGTTCCTCATTCATGGAATGATTCAGCGGAGGGATTCTGGATGTAGACTTTCATTTCCTGACTCATCGTGTCCGGATGCTCATTCCAGGATCACCTTGTCATCATTAGGTTCCTTATGTCGTGGTGGGACGGTCGGTAGGTGGGCCAGTGTCAGACCTCATCTGCGCTTTGCTGTCCATCCAGCTGACGTGTTTGTGTATTGGCGGTACAAGCTGTTGTCACATTGCCATTGAGAACGTGTCGCCGTTTAAGGGGTGGTGGTGCAGCTACACAGGACATTTTTATCACTTAGTAGCATGAGATGGCGGATACCTTTTTATAGGACACATCCGGGTGTAGAAAATAAAGTTCATCTTCTGCTAGTAAAGGATCCCTATGGTCTGTGTAGCTCTGCACTGAGATTTCGCCACATCTAATGCATGTTGTGTCCTTCCAGATGACTCAGGAGGAGTGCCGGCCTTCAGCTTACAAACACCCCTCCGAGGAGGCCGACGTGGATGTAAGTACTTCTTCCCGTCTCAATACTTTGATCTATCTGTTACATACCTTATTTTTCTTTTCCTCCCCATTGTTCTCGCAGCGGCCATTTTTACTAAGAGCAGATTAATCCATCTCCCTTTACTTCCCGGAACTCTGGTACATGTGAGTAGGACATGTGACCATGCACATCATCTCAGGGGAGGAAAATGCCTTTCATGAGATTTTGTGAGATTACTGATGAGATTTCCAGCAATGCTCTGCTGGCGTAATCTTCCCAGGATGCAACACTTTAGGCACATTACATCACTAATGCCCAAGAGGACCAGGAAGTAGAAAACCAGTAATTGTAAGTTAAAAGAGAAATATGTTTAACTGATGAATGTAGGGTGGTTTCATATCAGCAGGAAGAGCTGCCTGCTGATGTGATTTTTAGTCAAAGGGGGTAAAGGTTGACATTAACACATGTCGCCATCCGTTTTCTATCCATTTCTTTTGCTCGGGGTAGTTTTAATATTGCTCACACCAGTACCATACAAGAAGCATGTGGCCACTTGAAATGTAAACATCATGTCCACGTTTATTTAAGGTACTTCTCTATATAAAAGAGTTGGGCTCCCTCTGAACATGAAGATATTGAGTGACATTGGTTGAGTTGCCCAGTGTACATAGGGACTATGTATCATTACTATTACTAACTATCATTGTCCGCTGCGACTCCCCGAACCTCTCTGTCCGTATTATTCATAGTTGTCTCCCTTCTCCAGGCCAAGCTGAGCCGACTCTGTGAGCAGGATAAAGTGGTCCAGGCTCTGGAACAGAAGCTGCAGCAGCTACATAAGGAGAAGGTAAGAGTGACATATAGTGGTCACAGGTAGAGATTACAGCATGCTGCTATCAGACAGCGATAAGGTTTCTCTTATGCCCTCCTAGTACACCCTGGAACAAGCTTTGCTGTCCGCCAGCCAGGAGATAGAGATGAGCGGCGACAATCCATTATCCATTCAGAATGTGGTGATACAGAGGGACGAGCTGCAGAATGGGCTTCTCAGTACATGTCGGGAGGTATCCCGGGCCACCACGGTAAGGATTACCCTCCTATGGCTGCACCATTCAGTCACCACATATTGTATTTCTTGCACACTTGGCTGCATGTCTCTGTGTTCCTTTCACAATTCTGGGCTCAGTTTGTGGTCCATTCAGAGGTCTGTTTCAGTATTTTTTCTTTGCTCAGAAATATTTTTTCTGTATTAGTTTCATTTTGGCTGGATTTCAAAACACACGAAAATCACAAATACCTGAAAAACACTTGCAATAGATCAGCCATCTTAAAACAGAAGCATCTGCGTGTTTTACTTCCATCACAAATGCAGAAAATAAGGGGTTTATTTTTTTAGGAAAATGGAAGTTGACAATAGGCCTGAATGTACACACACACCACACCACACCATGTGCCCTGTGACACTCAGTACCATGATGTCAGATGAGTTGTGTTTTGTGTAGGAGCTGGAGCGAGCTTGGAGGGATTATGACAAGTTGGAGCGAGAAGTCACCACTGCCAGAAACCAGCTGAGGGAACGCTTGGAGCGTCTTGGAGAGGTCCAGGTACAGTCCTGTATTCGCCCCTAGGGGTGTCACATGTCCTGGTCCTTAGAGAATGGTTCCGGTGCAGTCCTTTTATAACCCATTAGATGTGGCATAGGACCTGGTTCTTAGGGGGGAGGTGGGGGTTCCATTTCATGTTATTGAATGGAGGTGACACATGCCTCAGACCCTAATGGGATGTCCAAGTACAGTAGTATACTACCTCTTCGCGGTATCTCATGTCCCAGTCCCTAGGGAGAGGTTGTATACCGTCCTATATTACCCATTTGAGGTGTCTCCTGTCCTGATCCTTATGGGGAAGTCCAACTACAGTCCTTAATTACACATTAGAGGTTATCATATGTCCTGGTCCTTAGGGGGAGGTCCAGGTTCACTCTTACATTACTGATTAGAGGTGTCACGTGCCCCGGTCCCTTGGCGATTAGAGGTGTAACATCTCTCGGTCCCTAGGGGGAAGGTCCAGGTACAGTCCTATATTACCCTTTGAGACTCTCTGATGTATATAAAGAAACCCTTCACTTTTTTCAGTGATTCTCCTCATAGACACCCCATAGAACTGCAGAGTCCACGCCAGGGAGATGTTAGTGCTATATCACACCTGTTCACACTTTGTGAAGCAGAACATTTTTTGCCTTCGACTTTAGGCCTATCAATAACTTTATCGATACCTATGATAACAAAGTGATGCATACATTATATTTTGCTCAGCACCTGGCATGTCTTCTTTTCCACACTGAAGTTTCGATCACTTCCCATCCCAGTTTTTTGTCCTTTTGGTGGGTGTCCTCCATTGTATGTCATTCTTGTCTAGATCACCAAGTCATATCATTTTACTCACATTGTTCAATGTCTGCTTACGCTGATGACACCAATTGGTTCGAACAGACGGAGACGGCCGGCATACAGAGGGCGCAGATGCAGAAAGAGATCTGGCGGATCCAAGACGTGATGGAGGGACTGAGCAAACACAAGCAGCAGAGATCAGCAGGTGGATAATGTCTGTCTGTTTTGATATATTTGTGTGGGATCCATGAAGACCAGTCCGTGGAATATTATAGGAAGGAAACGTGTCTGTGTTCTCTCTCCACAGGAGAGGTTTCCCTAGTGTGGAAATGTACTGATCTTTATATTTATCCTTCTGCAGATGCTTCTGACTCCAATTTATTTTCTTCAGGGAAGAGCACAAGTGAGGTAGGTGCTGCCCCTTCATATGGCTTGTCTGCTGTTGTTAGTGAGGAAAGCTGAATCCTAAACAACAAATAGTGTTTAATTGCTTAGCAGCGTGGGAGGAAACCCTGGTTAACCCCTAAATTCCTTCTGGGTGCTGTTTTAAAAGGGCATAAGGATTGGATTTGTCTGTCTTCTTCATTGGATCTAGTCTCTGTGGCTCAGGGGGTTAAAGTAGAAGGAAAGGTTACACTGTTAAATACCCCTTCCCCATTGCTCTGATACTCCCCCCATACATTTTCTAATAGTTATCTAAATACCTATTTATTTCTATGCGGTCCCGTGTCCAAAAAGCTCCGTCTAGTCTGTGCTTCCTGTACTGGGCTGACAACGTTGCTGAATCCCATAGAGCAGTGAGATCATCCTGCCTCCATCTATAGCTTCAAGACATTGTCATCTGGCAGAAAGTTCATGCACCAACTGCAGAGAAAGAGGCTCGGGCTGGAGCTATGCGCTCGCATGACCACATAGAAAAAATGTAAAAACAGTATTCAGATAAGGTTTAGTAAATGTATGCAAGGAGTATCAGAGTAATGGGGAAGCCTCGGCTCACAGATGGGGTATTGGGTAGTCTTTCCTTCTACGTTAATGTTGTAACCTTCTGCTGTCTCCTAAATCTGAATCAATCAGTTCATGGGTTTGTGATTCTCCATCCTGAGTGGTCAATAAGAGCAATCTCTGGCAACACCTTTTCTATGTTTAAAGGGGAAGTACTGTGACATCATATGTGACATCATATGTGACATCAGCAAGTCTGTAAGTTGCATCATTAAATAGGGAAGAGCAAATCCAGCTCCACCCTGCTTACGCCTGAAACAGCAGATCACTGCAGTAATGATCTTTCTTTCATGTCCATTGAGGAACACAGGAAGTATTTAACCTTTGGGTAATACTGCCACCTACAGGAGTAATGGATACTCGCAAAAAATAAATACAATTTGGCAGACTGCCTACAGTGACTTTGGTCACATTAGGCCATCCAACCCTCACCTACCAGCCCTCTGGGTTTCGTGAGTACCTGAGGACTTGCCCCTTTGTCTCATTTTGAATCCCTCCAGTCCTTGACTACTGCTATTTCTGCCATATTAAAGGAGACCAATTCAGCTCTTATTGATGCAGCACGCATCACTCTGAAACTAGAGAATCCGCATGGGCTTCTACCAGTGCTATCCCTAACCTTCGGTCATTTAAATCTCCTCTCCTTTCCCTTGCACCCGCTTTTCTTTTTCTCTATGAATATTAGAAGCACCCTGGTTGGTTGTTTTGCTTTTACCCATTGTGGATTTGGCTGTTTCTCACCTTAGCAAGGTACTATACCGGTGGATACAGGATGCACCTGTCTTTAACCACCTCCCCTCCATTGGTCGTACCTAAACGGCCGGACAGGAGCCTTGTAGATGTGAGTGGGTGCTTTAAGGCGGTGCTGGGCGCCACGCAAGAGTGAGTAAACTACAGTAAATGTAAACAGCCAGCGATGGCTGTTTAAATACAAGCGCTCCACCCTCTGTAGAGACACCTGATCGCTTGTATTTTGTGTAGTTATGCAGCTCCCCTGCCTGTCGCCAGTCCCGAGATCCGCTGTACCCAGTGTGGGCCTGGACCGGCACAGCGGCTCTGTTACCGGAGATCAGAGGGAGATCAGTACACGATCTCCTCTCGGGTGTCAGAATGCGGGAAGTGATGTATATTACATCACTTACGCATTCAGCTGTTATGCCCGGCTATAGAAGCCGGGAGGAAGCTGGGGAAGTAGATCTCTGCTTCATCACCTTCTCTGTGGGTCCCTAAGTGACATTTAGGGGTCTTGGAGACCCCGATGTCTCCATAAAGGGAACCTGTCATGTTTAACATCCTGATCTTCAATTGGTTAAGGACCCAAATGATAAGCAGTTTCTAGAGCCCTGTTTTCTCTGGTGGGTTTTGCTCTTCACCCAATACTGGCTGTGACTTTACTTTGTCACACCATGTCTGATTGGTCCAAATCCCTAAAATACATCTAACCACTGCTGCAGCTGATCCCTTTATTAATGCATAGATCATATGGCTGTAGCGTTGAGCTTTAGTTGTGACAGTTTCCTGGAAGCATCTCGTGTCATGTCAATACATATGCATGGGGCAGCGCTGAACTGTGGATTTATTGTGCAAGAAGCGTCATTTCGCTTGGCCTTTGAAGGACATTTCATCAAGCTAGTCGCTTGATATCAAGGCTGCTAGTGGAGGCAAGAGCACCCATCTTCCTCAGTGGAAGACACCTAAGGAACAGACTGCAAAGTCTTTACCTCTCTGACTGTTGAGAAATGTCTCCAGCCCACATGTCAAGACCCTCCAGAACTTGGCTCCCAGTCTACCTACAAGGTCTGGAACTCTAAGTCTGCCAAATCCTCAGACAAACCTTCCTTAGCATTACGGTATGCCCATACTTTCCAGAATGGGGGGATGTTTGTTAACCTTGGTATTCCAAGACTACAAACTAGACTCCTAGAGTGTCCAATCCTCCTGTAGGCGGCAGTATAACCCAAAGGTTAGATTCCTGAAAAGGATTAGGGTGGGTACAATAATCCTATGATTGCTTCTGTATAACCTGCATCACATTGATATCTAAGAGGTGATCACAGATTGCTGAGTTATTAATCATCAGAAATCTCTTGTGTAGTCTAGAAAAGGATTACGTTGTTGGTCTGATGCTGACAGTTGTGTTGTCAAACTGGAAGGGATAGATGTGTGCTGCTCCTGTATTTCTCAATAAACTGCCTGTTCTACAATCTCCAGGAAGAGGAGCTTGTCCCACCACGTCCTCCGCTCCCTCGGTCCTATGACTTTACCGATCCAGCTCCCATTCTTCCCCCTATACCCAGTGATAGCAGCTCGTCCTTGCTGTGTTACAGCCGGGGCCCCGTCCACCTCCCTGATGACAAGACCTCTCATCATGCCCAGGTTAATCAAAGAAACGGATCCTATTGTGTAAGAAACTGAACTGTGGCACCATCCCATCTGTCATCTCCATCCACTGCCATCTTCCCCGTCCCCATCCATGGTGTTCTGTGAACCCTTCAAATACCCGTGTCCATTTCCTCATTGTATCTATATGTACATAATAAGGGAAACTCTCAGTAAGTCATGATTTCCATAGTATTGGTTGACATTTTGCTGATTTCCTATCAGAAGATGTTCAGGGTTTGAGCCTGATGAGGTGAAAACTGGACTTTTCATTCGCTGTTTATTCAAGTTTCTATTTGCTATGTTGGATTTTGCGTCTACTTCTTCCTAATAATGGTCGTACATCCAAAACTGTAAATTTCATACGTTTGAGAATCCGGACCCTTCGGAATACAAACTTGCATGGTAGATAGTCGTAAAGGCCTAATACAATATGTGAAAACGTCTTTACTTGTCAAAGTATGAGCTGAGAGGATGTCACCTATGTTAGTGGAACTGAAATGTAGGAATTGTATCCCCAATGTGTTTTCATTACTGTGGGGTTTATGACGTTCCTGTGGTCCTGATATCTGTCACAGCTAACCTGCCACGGGTCACTATCATATATTATATATTATACTATCGTTATCCTATATGAGCAGAGCAATGATGTCTATTGATGTGTCCGTACAACTTCCATCGGAAGTGACAGTGTGTGAGATTTAGGAACAAAAGTACATTATCCATAGTGAGATATTCAGCACATCATCTATAGTGACCTTGTGACATATTCAGTACATTATCCATAGTGACCTTGTGACATATTCAGTACGTTATCCATAGTGACCTTGTGACATATTCAGTACATTATCCATAGTGACCTTGTGACATATTCAGTACATTATCCATAGTGACCTTGTGACATAATCAGTACATTATCCATAGTGACCTTGTGACATATTCAGTACATTATCCATAGTGACCTTGTGACATATTCAGTACATTATCCATAGTGACCTTGTGACATATTCAGTACATTATCCATAGTGACCTTGTGACATATTCAGTACATTATCCATAGTGACCTTGTGACATAATCAGTACATTATCCATAGTGACCTTGTGACATAATCAGTACATTATCCATAGTGACCTTGTGACATATTCAGTACATTATCCCTAGTGACCTTGTGACATATTCAGTACATTATCCATAGTGACCTTGTGACATATTCAGTGCATTATCCATAGTGACCTTGTGACATATTCAGTACATCATCCATAGTGACCTTGTGACATATTCAGTGCATTATCTATAGTGACCTTGTGACATATTCAGTACATTATCCATAGTGACCTTGTGACATAATCAGTACATTATCCATAGTGACCTTGTGACATAATCAGTACATTATCCATGGTGACTTTGTGACATATTCAGTACATTATCCATAGTGACCTTGTGACATATTCAGTACATTATCCATAGTGACCTTGTGACATAATCAGTACATTATCCATGGTGACTTTGTGACATATTCAGTACATTATCCATGGTGACTTTGTGACATATCTGTCAAATAATCTTGAGAAATAAAACCAAAATGCGAGCTCACGCTGATCATGATTTACATATGTTACTTGCTATTTTTACTAATAAAGTTGGGTGCAGTTGAATTTGTGGTGTCAGCTCTTAGTTAAATGTAGGTGGATCTATCAGACAGGTGATGGTGTCTGCAGGTCCCTGTGTTATATTTATGGGGAGCAGGATTGATGGATCCATGAACATAGAACATGACCCACGTCTTTCTGTGAGCTCTGATGATCTGGATCTTTGGTATTATGGGTGGAGGATTTTGCCGATACTTTTTAAAGAACATTCTCATTTCCATCATGTTCTAATGTTGTTCTGTAGTTGTCCTCTTTGGGGGGTGTCTTCTATACCAAATCAGAACTTAGGCTGATGCAATAATAGTTGCTGGTGTTTTGCAGGGCCCGGATTACAGACTGTACAAGAGTGAACCCGAGCTGACCACGGTGGCTGAAGTGGATGAGTCAAACGGCGATGACAAGATGGACCTCACTCTGGACATGGAAAATGCAACCAGCAAAGGTCTGCAAACCGCAGGCTCCTAGTCTAATATACAGTATTCTATGTATACGGCACATAGAGGCAATTGTAGAACAATTGTGCTTGAGTATATATATCTTACACAATAAAACATGACTTGTGACAATACATTTGCTATGTTTAGGTTCTCACTTTCCAGTCGGTGTTGTCCCTCCAAGAACAAAATCTCCTCAGCTTGAATCCACTACAATAGCATCTTATGTCACCTTACGGAAGTGCAAGAAACTGGAGAGCAAATCGGTAAGTGAACTTCAATGTCTTCAGTCACATTGAACAGAAGGCCTCGCAGTTGGAGGTCTCTGGATCCTGTTCCTTGGATTTTAGGTCAGTTACTTCTGCAACGTCTGATGTCGGTGATTCTGAAAGTCGCTGCACAGACCACTTTACACGGATGCAATGGACACCTTGTTGGAATCTTCACCTAAAGTTCCATCTCTAACGCTTTGTTGTAGTTTTCACCCTGCCATGACCCATTGTTACTGCTGTCCATTATTGTCCCACGGTATGTCACTTCTGTATTATTGGGCCGTGTATGCTCGGCTCTGTGCTGTCCTCTCTTACTATTTGTTTTTTTTCACAAAGTCAATAATCTAAACTTGCACCAGCACACAGTAGACAAAACCACTACACCGAACTGGCCTTTTTCACCAAACTTCTTCACCCACTATGACCAGCTGGCCTGTCCTGCCTACAATCCATTCCTGTATTCCAGACAAAGGTGGAGAGCAGCACCCAGAGACCAGCCTCTGTGCATAAAGTGCCCATTTCCCATAGTATAAGCTACAAGATATTATTGAAATGGCTATTAACAATGGGCAAGACAGTTAACAAGACATTTCCCCTCCATTATCATTGATGATGTCATGCACATGGACAGTGGTGGTGCATGCGGATTCCTGGCAAGGACAGGGTAAACCGAACACAGCAATCACTTCACCAGCCCACTGCTTTCAGTGAGCACAATCTACAGTAAAGTCCAGGAAAATGGAATGAAACCCCCTGGCACAGCTCTGTGAAGCAACGTCTTCTGTGACCAGGTCTAGTCTACTCTCCAATATCCACTACTCCAACTGAGGTACATCTAGTAATGGCATTTAGGCATATACCCCCTGTGTGGTTGGGTGCTGGAGATTCCTCTTAGTAAAAGAACCAACGTGTGGACTGATGTCTTCATCCCCTTATTGTTTGGAGCGCAAGCATTAAATATACATGAGAACAACTTTTTGATTTTCCACTGCTCCCTTTGGGAGTTGTCCATGGAGGCTGCTTCCCCCTTACCTAGATATTGGAATCTCAGTGAGACGGCTTAACTGTGGCATGCACCAGGTCTGCCTTTGGTCCGTCAGGAAAGCCCCCACAGGAACAGTACCATTTTCCCAGTCCCACAAAAAACCCCTCTATCTGGAGCCCACTTCTGGCCGTATTTTTGAACACACAGAAGTTTTGGGATACTTATGTGAGGTTTCTGAAGAAGCTACTTGTTGCAAAATGCGTCAAACCTCATGAGAACCTGCTATATGCCTGAATTTGTTTTCAGACTTCATTATGGCCACAATGTGTTTTTACCATGTTATTAGCTTTGTTATAAATTTTAAAAAAAGCTTTTTATCAATAAATTGGTAACTGCATCTCCTTGTGGCACTTTAAAAACCCCAGGCTCCTTTTGTAGCCAGTTTTTCTGCTCTCCACTATTGATATTTTTCAATTATTTTCTATTCTGCAGGAGAGGCCACGTAGTGCCGTGGAACATCTCTGTGTTATGGAAACCCCCCGACCCCGGATGACGCTGGAGGAACAGCTGGAGAGGATGCGCAGACACCAAGCGGCCTGTCTGAAAGAAAAGAAAAGGGGGTTCGCCTTTCTGGGGTCCACCGAGCCCTCTCCATCACAGAGCCCCGCCTTCTCCAGGGAAAACTCTATAAAACTGACCCAGGTATGGAATGTTTTATGTGTAAAAGGAAAATGTGTCAATGGATAAACAGGCAACATATGAAGAATTATTAAATGGCTAATTGGAGCCATAAATCTGGCACTCTTTCCTCAGTCTGTACGGCATTCCATAAAAAAAAAAAAATCAGTGCCCCTGTACACTGAATGATTATCTCTGTAGGTGCGGAAGAAGGAGGACAACATAGTCAGTGATGTAAAGGACAAAGAGGAAACTGAGAAAGAGGACAAAACACAATCACCTGATCGAGAAATCATCAAATTACAAGAAGCAGCTGTAGCTGTGGAGCCCTCTTTGATCAGTCATAAGGTGGGTGGAGCTGAGGGACCTCTTGTGATCAGTGATAAGAAGGTGGGTGGAGCTGAGGGACCTCCTGTGATAAGGAGGGGGGTGGAGCTGAGGGACCTCCTGTGATGAGGGGGGTGGAGCTGAGGGACCTCCTCTGATAAGGAGGGGGGTGGAGCTGAGGGACCTCCCTGTGATCATTGATAACGAGGTGGGAAGAACCAAGGAGCCCCCTGTGATAAGTTAGGAGGAGATGGTTGGGGCTGAGGAGCCTCCTCTGATTGGTAATTAGGAGTTGGTTGGAGCGGAGCGATAAGGAGATGGATGGAGTTCAGGAGCCCTCAGTGATATAGGTGGGTGGAGCTGAGGAGCCTCTTGTAACCAGTGATAAGGTGGTGGATTGAAATAAGTAGCTTCTTTTGATCAGGGAGAAGATGCGTGGAGCTGAGGAGCCTTATGTGATCACTGAGGTGGCGCTGAGTAGCCTGCTGTGATCAGTGATATGGAGGTGGGTGGTACAGAGGCTCCTACTGTCATCATTTATAAGGCGCTGGGTGGAGCTGAGAAACCCTCTGTGATCAGTGATATGGAGATTGGTAGTGCTGAGGAACCTACTGGCGATGGGTGGAGCTATGGAGACCTCTGTGGTATGGAGGTGGGTGGAGCTGAGTATCCTACTGCCATCATCGATAAGGCGATGGGTGGAGATGAAGAGCCCTCTGTGATCAGGGAGGAGGTGGGTGGTGCTGAGGATCTACTGTCATCATTGATGTGGAGATGAGGAGCCCTCTGTGATCAGTGATGTGGGTGGTGCTGAGGCTCCTACTGTCATCATCGATCAGGCGATGGGTTGAGCTGAGAATACCTCTGTGATCAGTGAGGAGGTGGGTGGTGCTGAGGAGCCCTCTGTGATCAGTGATATGGAGGTGGGTGGTACTGAGGCTCCTACTGTCATCATCGATAAGGCGATGGATGGAGCTGAGAATACCTCTGTGATCAGTGATATAGAGATGGGTGGAGCTGAGAATACCTCTGTGATCAGTGATATGGAGGTGGGTGGAGCTGAGAATACCTCTGTGATCAGTGATATGAAGGTTGGGTGATGCTGAGGATCCTACTGTCATCACTGATAAAGACATGGGTTGGACTTGATGGACTTATGTCTTTATTCAACCCCAAATACTATGTAACATGGGTGGAGATATGGAAAACTCTGATCAGTGAGGAGGTGGGTGGAGCTGAGGAGCCCTCTGTGATCAGTGAGGAGGTGGGTGGAGCTGAGGAGCCCTCTGTGATCAGTGATATGGAGGTGGGTGGTGCTGAGGAGCCCTCTGATCAGTGATATGGAGGTGGGTGGAGCTGTAGTGGAATCCTCTTTGACAATGAAGTATGCAGAGATGAATAATAAAGACTGTATAAGTGACGACCCGCTGTGGTCTTTCATAGATACAAATGACATTCCCTCTGTGTTTCTCCATCTGCAGCCTGCTTGTCCCCCCACTGCTTCCTCTCCATCTAATGCCAAAGACAAAGTGACAGAAGAAGCAGACCCGGTACTGGAGCCACAGGAACAATGGTGAGTAAGCCTTGATCTCCAGTGCAGCACTTCACTGACCAGTCTCCATGATAACTTCCCACCTTATAATGAAAACCAGTGATGAGTAAATAGAAGCAGGAGATGCTGGGATTTGTAGATCTGGACTGCTGGAAGTCCATATATCACAGCAGACGGCTCTCAGTCCCCAGATCCGTAATGCGTTGTGTGTGGTCCCTCCAGTTTACAGGTTGTGACGTCTGTCGTGACGTATACAGAAAGCGAGGAGATGCCGAGGGACCAGGATCACAGCGGGATTCTCTTTGCCTACGAGTTCTCTGCGGACACACTGAGAAGACATACAGCCTTAGAAGGTGAGGAGAAATGAACATGAGGGGTCATTCTGCGGGCCCCATACTTGCAGTGTGTCATGTCACATTATGGAGGAGCCAATAAGAGAAGTTCGGTGTTCGGGATTACATACTTGCCCGTGCGTGCCCGCTAGGGGGCGCGTGCGAGCAGAAAAAAAATGCCGTCTGGAGACGGCCACCCACCAATGCTGCAGTGTCGTCCGTCCGGTTTTTTACAACGGGCGGACGGCAAGTGGTTAAACTGAAAGTAGAACATGTGTATACCCTACGCTACCGACTGGCAAGAATCTGTGACGCATGCGTGTGCCCTTATTAGCAGGCAGTGAATGGGTGTATATCCTGATATTGGATCTCAGAGATTGGACACTTCATAATTAGGGATGCACTGATTCCGTTTTTTTCTGTATCGAGAACCGATATTTTTTTCGGTACTTGCCAATGCTGCGTATCGCTGCCTTGTGCCCCGATCAACAGGAAGTAAGGCGGCGGATCATGGCTCGGCTTACTGATTGCCTGTGAAGCCGATGTACTAGTGAAAGAACACTGGCTTCACTTGCCAGGCAACGAGTCATGAGGTGCTGTCCGGCTTCCTGATTGGTTAGGAAGCTAGCTTCACTTGTTGAACAATCAGGAAGCCAGGTAGCACGTCATGACCCGCCTCCCGGTTTCCTGATTGGTCAGGAAGCCACGCTGCCCAGAAACAAGTGAAGCCGGCTTCCTACCCAATCAGGGTCAGGATCATGATCCAAAAAATTAATGAAAAAAGTAGCGCCAGAGGTAGTCAAATACAGTCTTGACGACAGAGTGGATGTGGTGGCATCTATGCAGGAGGCAGCTCCAAAAGCAGTCGGGGAGACTGGAGACACTACAAGATAAAAACGAGAGGGGCGCCTTCTCCTAGTGCAGATTAATTTTATTTTTCGATGAGAAATAAGATGAAGTCTTAAAAATGGATACTCACAAGAGTGGAAGGATCACAAGCATTGGACACAATATAAAAACGAGAGCCAAACTGGTGCAGTGGCAGTCAGTCAGAAGTGTCCTGTGTGCAGATCGGTATACCAGCGTGTCGACGCGTTTCCGGGGCACGCCCCCTTCGTCACGTCATGATCCGCCTCCCGGCTTCCTGATTAGCTAGGAAGCTGGCTTCACTTGTTTGTAGGCAGCGTGGCTTCCTGACCAATCAGGAAGCCGGGTGGTGGGTCATTATGTGCTGCCGGGCTTCGTAGCCAATCAGGGAGGCAGGTCATAACCCACCGCCTGGCTTCCTGATTGGAAAGCCGGCTCCATGCTCCCCCAGCACTGCTGGTCAGAGGAAGATATCCCTCTGACCGGAAGTTCCGCTAACAGGTAAGTATCGGAGTACCCGCCCAAATAATCTGTATCAGCACCAATACTGATACTAGTATCGGTATCAGTGCATCCCTACTCATAATACCAGTGTGCTCATACAGCTGTTCTCTCATCACGGTATTACCTAGAAATCGAGAGCACCCAGCTTCCCTACACACGCTCCTACCTCCTGTCACATGTCATACAGGCACAGGTGCTGCCCCTCGGTGGTGAAGAAGCAGAATGCAGTTAGTAATGTTCTCTTCCTGATTGTTTTTTCCAGCTGGGAATCTGACTTCCCTTCCAGAGCCCCCAACACTACCAGTGACAGCGAAGCAGCCACAGCTGACTGAAGGATCTCACTTCATGTGTGTGTAGCTGTGAGATACGTGTTACAAGCATGTAAGCAGACCGGTTTTATAATGTTACCATATTTTCACTTCTGTAGAAGGGACCGCGCTTGGAGCGCTTACAGTGTAGTCACACCAGGCGCATTGTTTTTAGCATACGTTGTTGCTGCATGTTCGTTTTTAGATTTACACTATATGGGCAAAAGTATGTGAACAAATGGCTGAGTTCAGGTGTCTCCAGTAAAGGGTCCTGTTAATATTACAGCATCCAAAGACATTTTTGACAATTGTGCTCTTCTAGCCTTGTGGTAGCGGTTTGGTGAAGGCCCTTTGCTGGTGCAGCATGACTGTTCCCGTGTGTACAAAGCCAGCTCCATGAAACATAGTGTGATGAGTTGAGTGGGGGAACTCGTGTGTCTTGCACAGAGCCCTGACCTCATCCTTACTGAACTCTGTTGGGATGGATTGAAAAGCCAGTTGTGAGCCAGGTCTGCTCATGCAACATCAGTACCTGTCATCACCAACCAATGGGCACAGATTCCCACTGACACCCTCCAAAATCTTGGGGAAAGTCTTCTCAGTGGAGACTGGTATAGCTGTAAAGATGGGGGCTCGTTGGGGGCAACTTCATATTAATGGCCATGGTTGGGGATGTCCCTCAAGCTCATATAGATGGTCAGGTGTCCACAAGCTTTTGGCCGTATGATATGAATGTAAAAGTGAAGCAATAGTTTGGTGTGGAGGACCTCGAGAGTCCTGACCTCAACCCTACTGAACACCTTAGGGGGAGGAATTGGAACTTCGATTATAAGCCATCTCTTCTCATGCACCATCAGTACCTGGCCTCACAAATGGGCACAGATTCCCTCAGACACCCTCCAGACTCTTGTGGAGAGCCTTCCCAGGAGAGTGGAGGCCGTTATAGCCACAAAGGGGGAACAACTTTGCATTGTTGGCCATGGTTTGGTTGTTTGGGATGTCCTACAAGCTCATGTAGTTGTGATGGTTAGCGGTCCACAACCTTTTGGCCATATGGTGTCATTTCGATGCCTCATGAACAGCCCTGATCAGTACCGGAATGGAAAAGTATTGCACCGCAAGTTCTACAGGTAGGTTTCCTTTCTGCTATTGCACATGAGTGTAAAATATTGGATTCAGACAAGACTTTTAGAATTGTGCCACCAAGAGCCCATATATACCATGCTGGATCTCACACTGTGTTTTATCTTTCAGTCCAGACGCTGCGATCGCGGAGTGCGTCGTGCGACTTTTTACTGTACAGTTTTTAACCAAAATCGGAATCGCGCTGCCGTGTGACTTTAGATTCCCGCTTGCTGCTACTTTTTTTTTTTGTTCTTGCACATGAAGGTTTAAGAGCCAAAATGTGAGACTTTCCTGCTGGGGTGACGGAGGAGGTTTCCTTTCATCGTGAACACTTCATCTGCTCTGCTTCTCTTCATCGCCACACTTCCTACTTTTTCCATCTTCTCCACCAGACTTTTAAGAGACTGCAAAATATTATTTTACACTTAATTTGTAAAAAAAAATAAAATAATAAAAAGAAAAGTATCTATATATATTTATATTTAATATGTGCCATTTTATGATCGTTTGGGGTTCCTTCATTCACACTGCTGTGTGTGCAGTCACTGCCACCTCATTGGGACCTGCAATTCTTCCAGGAGTGAATCTGTGCAGCAATAAAAAGGCTCTTCTACTGGGACAGGAGTGTATAAATGTAATTATGTCCATTGTATAGTCATTATACAATGCCACACATGATGTAAGTAGGTTCAAATACCAATGTTCATAGCTCATTCCTTTTATAACATGCCAAATAAATGTTGATGTTGTTTAATACCTGCCTGGTGAATTATTAATAATTAT
>NW_017306844.1:44605-51826 GCF_000935625.1 Nanorana parkeri | reverse complement strand
TTTATATTATTTTGTTAATATTATTTTTTATTATTTGTATTATATTTTTATGAATTATTTATATGAATTATATTCATAATATAAATGTGAACAGAGATGTGATATGTATCAAAAATGAATATATTCCAGGGGAGGGCAAACTCTGGCCCTCCAGCTGTTGTTGAACTACAAATCCCATGAGGCATTGTAAGGTTCTCAGCGCCAGGCATGACTCCCAGAAAAAAGTTTCCAGGCACACTCACCGGCCAGCATGCAAAAAAACCTGTCTAAACACTAAGGTTAAAAACAGAGGTTTGGAAACACGTCTTCTGCTATGTGAAAGCCGCGCCAAGGCACCTTATATATATATATATATATATATTTGCTTTATAAAAGGGAAAGTGGTATACCGCTCCAATAAGTATTGATGTGATGATATTCAGATAACGCATCTTCCTGTGATTAGCTGGTAGAATAAGCCAGTAACGGAGCGGGTCAGCAGTGTTCTTCAATAAGGCCCACCTAGCCACATATGATACAAATCAATTTTGTTTGCGCCAAATGCCTTTACAAACTCGGATATTACCATATAAATGTAGCAGTGACATCATCACTGTGCCGTACATAGCCTGTGCAGAAATGTGGGAGGGGCCCAGCAGCTCCACCCTCCACAGGCTGATTTGAAAGAACTATTGGAAGGGGTGGAGACAAGACCA
This sequence comes from Nanorana parkeri, assembly GCF_000935625.1. Classification (NCBI taxonomy): domain Eukaryota; kingdom Metazoa; phylum Chordata; class Amphibia; order Anura; family Dicroglossidae; genus Nanorana; species Nanorana parkeri. The sequence goes on along the minus strand of NW_017306844.1, from coordinate 51,131 downwards.
GTCACCCTGCACAAGCAGAGAGGGCAGCAGTGAGCGGTCTTTATTACAGGAGGGGTTGGGGACAAGACCAGTCAGGGGCTCTGATGTCACTGCCAGGTACAGCATCACTGAGGGGGGCTCTGATGTCACTGCCAGGTACAGCATCACTGAGGTGAGCTCTGATGTCACTGCCAGGTACAGCATCACTGAGGTGAGCTCTGATGTCACTGCCAGGTACAGCATCACTGAGGTGAGCTCTGATGTCACTGCCAGGTACAGCATCACTGAGGTGAGCTCTGATGTCACTGCCAGGTACAGCATCACTGAGGTGAGCTCTGATGTCACTGCCAGGTACAGCATCACTGAGGTGAGCTCTGATGTCACTGCCAGGTACAGCATCACTGAGGTGAGCTCTGATGTCACTGCCAGGTACAGCATCACTGAGGTGAGCTCTGATGTCACTGCCAGGTACAGCATCACTGAGGTGAGCTCTGATGTCACTGCCAGGTACAGCATCACTGAGGTGAGCTCTGATGTCACTGCCAGGTACAGCATCACTGAGGTGAGCTCTGATGTCACTGCCAGGTACAGCATCACTGAGGTGAGCTCTGATGTCACTGCCAGGTACAGCATCACTGAGGTGAGCTCTGATGTCACTGCCAGGTACAGCATCACTGAGGTGAGCTCTGATGTCACTGCCAGGTACAGCATCACTGAGGTGAGCTCTGATGTCACTGCCAGGTACAGCATCACTGAGGTGAGCTCTGATGTCACTGCCAGGTACAGCATCACTGAGGTGAGCTCTGATGTCACTGCCAGGTACAGCATCACTGAGGTGAGCTCTGATGTCACTGCCAGGTACAGCATCACTGAGGTGAGCTCTGATGTCACTGCCAGGTACAGCATCACTGAGGTGAGCTCTGATGTCACTGCCAGGTACAGCATCACTGAGGTGAGCTCTGATGTCACTGCCAGGTACAGCATCACTGAGGTGAGCTCTGATGTCACTGCCAGGTACAGCATCACTGAGGTGAGCTCTGATGTCACTGCCAGGTACAGCATCACTGAGGTGAGCTCTGATGTCACTGCCAGGTACAGCATCACTGAGGTGAGCTCTGATGTCACTGCCAGGTACAGCATCACTGAGGTGAGCTCTGATGTCACTGCCAGGTACAGCATCACTGAGGTGAGCTCTGATGTCACTGCCAGGTACAGCATCACTGAGGTGAGCTCTGATGTCACTGCCAGGTACAGCATCACTGAGGTGAGCTCTGATGTCACTGCCAGGTACAGCATCACTGAGGTGAGCTCTGATGTCACTGCCAGGTACAGCATCACTGAGGTGAGCTCTGATGTCACTGCCAGGTACAGCATCACTGAGGTGAGCTCTGATGTCACTGCCAGGTACAGCATCACTGAGGTGAGCTCTGATGTCACTGCCAGGTACAGCATCACTGAGGTGAGCTCTGATGTCACTGCCAGGTGCGGGATCACTGAGGGGGCTCTGATGTCACTGCCGGGTGCGGGATCACTGAGGTGGGGTCTGATGTCACCGCCAGGTACGAGATCACCGAGGGGGGGCCCTGATGTCACTGCCGAGTGTAGGATCACCGAGGGGGCCCTAATGTCACTGCCAGGTACAGGATCACTGCAATGTATATTTGGCCGAGCGTGGAGCATTGGGAAGAAACAGCAGGTAATGTGTGCTGCAGGATGGCTGCCAATAATCCCCAGGTAGGTGACGCCCCTCCCCCAATGTGCGGCTCCATCCAGAACGGCTGTGGTAACCTGTCATGCCTGTAACTATCAGTCTCGCAATGCCTCATGGGACTTGTAGTTCCACAACAGCTGGAGTGCTGAGGTTGCCCGCCCCCAATGTATTATGAGAGAGAATAGCGCTAAGATGACGTACTTTACTAACCGGGACATTTATGAATCTGGAATCTTCTACCCCATAGCCACCCTGTAACCCTGTGGTGGGCAAACTCTGGCCCCCCAGCTGTGGTGAAACTACACATTGCATCATGCATCTGTCTCAGGTAGTCATGTCTGTGAGAATCTTGCAATGATTCATGTGACTTATAGTTCCACATCAGCTGGAGGGCCGGAGTTTCCCCACCCCTGATAATCTGCCCCATGATGAAATGAGAACAGTCGGGGTTCCTCAATTTCCTGTCATGGTGCAGAATGAACTACTACAGTACCTGAATGTGACCTGGTATCTGCCTGTACAGCAGGGCTGGGGAGTGAGAGGAAGAAGTAGCACAAGGAGCCATTCAGCTCATGGGGTGAGTAGAAGAATGCTGAAAGGAGTGACAGAGAGCTGAGCCCATCACAGTGCTGCTTCTCCTTCCACTGTCTAATCACAGGCTGGCGGTGGATTAAATGAAGGCGGTCAGCTGACTGGGGACATCTAGTGGCAGACATCAGAGTACTGCAGGGGAGCCTCTGCAAAGTACCGCAGGGTGAATATTGCGGCAAAATCCGGTTTTGTCTTCCAGAGAAGAAGCCTCACACTAGGCCCCGCCCTACTCCCCGAAGCCCCCAAGCTGATTACTTGTTACCATGGCAACTCAGAGAACCGATGTCTAGCAGCACCTCGTTAAAAAATAAACTCTACAAAACACAACAAAACCTCCGATTTCTGATATATGGTTATCGGGACACTGCACGTACGTAATACACGGATGACAAAGGATGCATTAGCCGCAGACCCGGGGGCGGGGCCATGAGGACACCATTCCCTGAATACTGTCAGTCAGACAAGGGGCGGAGTCTGATTTGCGTTTAGAGCTTTCTTGTCGTAATCCGTGTCTCCGCCCCCGTATTCCACTTCTGTACACCGCCCCTACCCTTCGGTCGACGTCAATCCGCGTCTCCTCCCCACACGCAGTCACCACCCCCTGTTGACGTCATCTCGTGTGGTGCAGTGATCAGCGATGGCGGTGGACAGTCTGGAACCCCCGTGTTGTGAGAGCCCTGTCGCCCCGTATGAGGACGATGATCGGAGTTCCGAGAGGTCCAGCAGCCCGGGGAGGGGCGGGGACAGCACGGCCAGTACAATCAGCAGCGCCCCGACCATCGGGGTCATCTCACGTAACGGGACCACCAGATGCGAGGAGGCCGAACCGCTCAGCCGCATGGATTCCGAGGACAGGTGGGAGATAATATAGAGAGAGAATGAGAGCGACCCCTCCCCGACTATCTGTATAGACAAATAGCCCCTCCTGCACCCTCTATATAGCGAGACTTCTCCCCACCATCTGTATAGACAAATAGCCCCTCCTCCTCCCTCTGTATAGCGAGTCTCCTCTCCCACCATCTGTATAGACAGAAGCCCCTCCTCCTCCCTCTGTATAGCGAGTCTCCTCTCCCACCATCTGTATAGACAAATAGCCCCTCCTACTCCCTCTCTATAGCGAGTCTCCTCTCCCGCAATCTGTATAGACAGAAGCCCCTCCTCCTCCCTCTGTATAGCTAGACTCCTCCCCCACCATCTGTATAGACGGCTCATCCTCCACCCTTTATATAGAGACTCCTCCCCACCATCTGTATAGACAGAAGTCCCCCACCACCCTTTGTATAGAGACTCCTCCCCACCATCTGTATAGTCAGAAGCCCCTCCCCACAATCTGTATAGAGACTCCTCCCCCACCCTCTGTATAGACAGAAGCCCCTCCTCTGCCCTCTGTATAGAGACTCCTCCCCCACCATCTGTATAGACAGCCCCTCCTCCTCCCTCTCTATAGCCAGTCTCCTCTCCCACCATCTGTATAGACAGAAGCCCCTCCTCCTCCACCCTATGTATAGCGAGACTCCTCCCCACCATCTGTATAGACAAATGGCCCCTCCTCCTCCACCCTCTGTATAGACAAATAGCCCCTCCCCAACCTCTGTATAGAGATCAGAAGGCCACCCCCACCCTTTGTATAGAGACTCCTCCCCCACCATCTGTATAGACAGAAGCCCCTCCCCACTTTGTATAGAGACTCCTCCCCATCTGTATAGACAAAAGCCCCTCCTCTGTTCTCTGTATAGAGACTCCTCCCCCACCATCTGTATAGACAGAAGCCCCTCCCCACTTTGTATAGAGACTCCTCCCCATCTGTATAGACAAAAGCCCCTCCTCTGTTCTCTGTATAGAGACTCCTCCCCCACCATCTGTATAGACAGAAGCCCCTCCCCACTTTGTATAGAGACTCCTCCCCATCTGTATAGACAAAAGCCCCTCCTCTGTTCTCTGTATAGAGACTCCTCCCCCACCATCTGTATAGACAGAAGCCCGTCCCCTCTCCGGCCTCTGCTGGCATCACATGACAATGCCAGAGGTCGGGATCATGTTGTCATGTGTTCTGTAGAGAGTTCCTACGTTTAAAGTAGAACAGGCCGAGCTGGTCAACAAAGGTGGCAGTTTCAGGGTTGGAACAAACGCTATCCATGAAATGGGGTGGGGGGTAGCTCCATCTATGTCTCATTAGGGAGGTTTGTCTTCACAGTTGTCACCTCAACAGGTGTCCCCATTGGAATATTTTCCCCTCCAGTGCTGTTCTAGTGGCAACTCGGATTGTTGGATTTCCCATCATACTTGTGTTGGACCTCCTTCTAGGTCCCCCCATATAAAGATACTTGTGTTGGACCTCCTCCTAGGTCCCCCTATATAAAGATACTTGTGTTGGACCTCCTCCTAGGTCCCCCTATATAAAGATACTTGTGTTGGACCTCCTCCTAGGTCCCCCCATATAAAGATTCCTGTTTTGGACCCCCCTCCAAGGTCCCCCCATATAAAGATACTTGTGTTGGACCTCCTCCTAGGTCCCCCCATATAAAGATACTTGTGTTGGACCTCCTCCTAGGTCCTGCCAATTAAAGATACACAGATGAGTCCTGCCACTTAAAAAAGGTTCTCCTAACGACAACTCGTTATGTATATTAAAGACCCCACTATGGGCAAGACCAAAGAGCTGTTGCAGGACGTTAGGGGCAAGACTGTAGACCTGCACACTGCTGGAATGGGCTACAAGACTATCAGCAAGAAGTTTGGTGAGAAGGAAACAACTGTTGGAGCGATTTTTGGCAAATAGAAGGAACACAAAATAACCACCAATCGCCTTCAGTCTGGAGCTCCATGGAAGATTTCTCCTCATGTGGTAAGGATGATCATGAGAAAAGTGAGGGATCAGCCCAGAACTACATGGGAGGAGCTTGTGAATGATCTCAAGGCATTTGGGACCACAGTCACCAAGCAAACCATTGGTAACACAATACACCGCCATGGCTTGAGATCCTGCAGCGCCCGCAAGGTCCCCCTCAAGAAAGCACATGTACAGGCCCATCTGAGGTTTGCCAATGAACATCTAAATGATTCAGAGAAGGATTGGGAGAAAGTGCTGCGGTCAGATGAGATCAAAATTGAGCTCTTTGGCATGAACTGGACTCGCCGTGTTTGGAGGAAGAAAAATGCTGACTATGTCCTAAGAACACCGTCCCTACGGTCCAGCACGGAGGTGGAAACATTATGCTTTGGGGCTGTTTCTCTGCTAAAGACTTTGCTGCATTGAGGGGCCAATGGACGGGGCCATGTATTGTAAAATCTTGGATGAGAACCTCCTTTCCTCAGCCAGAACACTGAAGATGGGTCGTATATGGGTCTTTTACCATGACAATAATCCAAAACATAACGCCAAGGCAACAAAGCAGTGGCTGAAGAAGAAGCAAATTAAGGCCATGGAGTGGCCTAGCCAGTCTCCAGACCTTCATCCTATAGAAAATGTATGGCGGGAGCTGAAACTTCGAGTTGCCAAGCAACAGCTAAGAAACCTGAAGGATTTAGAGAAGAGAAGATCTGTAAAGGAACCAACATCCCTCCTGAGATGTGTGAACCTGGTAACCAACTACAAGAAACGTCTCTGTGCTCGCCAACAAGCGTTTCTCCACCATGTACTAAGTCATGTTCTGCTTGGGGATCAAATACTTATTTCACTCCCTGAACTGCAACTCCATTTATAACATTTGTATCATTTGTGTTGTTTCTGGATTTTTGGTTGATATTCTGTCTCTGTCATTTATAATACACCTATGATAACAATTATAGACCTTTCATTTCTCTGTAAGTGGGCAAACCTACAACATCTGCAGGGGATCAAATCATTATTTGCCACACTGTGTATGTATGTATCTATAATATATATATATGTACACACATAAATGAAGATCTTGTATATTGTATTATTGCTGCCTTTTGCTTCCAGCATTCACCTGGGACTCAGCCTGCTGTAATACTGATGTAACTGCTGTGATGGGGGGTAAACCGGCTGCTGCAATATTTAGAATATTTTACACTGCTCTAAAACAACTTTATTTATTCTCCAATATGATTCCCCCATGGTGTATTTACATCTATAAACATGCACCGATCAGCCATAACATTGTGGCCACTGAAGGGTGAAGTGAATAACTTTGATTGTCTGGTTACAATAGCACCTGGAAGTGGGGAGGGATATATTACAATGGCAACTGAAAGTGTGGGGGGGGGGGGGATTGTGGAGCA
>NW_017306844.1:21463-44423 GCF_000935625.1 Nanorana parkeri | reverse complement strand
GGGTATCAGAGGATGGGAGCGGTGGGGGGGGGGGGGGGGGGGGGGGGGGATATTAGGCAGCAAGTGAATATTTTGTCCCTGAAGTTGATGTGTTGTAAGCAGATAAATGGACAAGTGTGAGGATTTGAGTGACTTTGACAAGGTCCAAATTGTGATGACTAGACGACTGGGTCAGAGCAACTCCAAAACTGCATCTCTTGTGGGATGTTCCCGGTTTGCAGTGGTCTGGACCTACCAAAAGTGGTCCTAGGAAGGAAAACCGTTTAATCAACAGGTTCATGGGTGGCCAAGGCTCACTGATGCATGTGGGGAGTGAGCGCTGGCCCATGTATTCCGATCCAATAGAAGAGCTACTGGAGCACAAATTACTGCAAACGTTAATGCCGGTTATGATATAAAGGTGTCTGAACACAGTTTCAAAGCCGCAGACTGGCCAGGGTGCCCATGCTGACCCGTGTCCATTGCTAAAAGTGCCTGCAATGGGGATGTGAGAATTAGAAGTGGACCTCAAAGCAATGGAAGAAGGTGGCCTGGTCTGATGAATCACCTTTTCTTTTACATCATGCGGATGGCCGGTTGCGTGGGTCCCCCTTGCCTGGGGAAGAGATGTACTATGGGAAGAAAAGCCGGCGGAGGAAGTGTGATGCTTTGGGCAATGTTCTGCTGGGAAACCCCGGGTTCTGCCATTCATGTGGATGTTATTTTGACATCTATCACCGACCTAGACATTGTTGCTGACCAAGTACAATACCTTGCAAAAGTTTTCACCCCCCTTGGCATTTTTTCCTATATTGTTGCATTACCACCTGGAATTAAAATTGATTTTTATTTGAATTACATGTAATGGACGTACACAAAATAGTCCAAAATGGTGAAGTGAAATCAAGAGAATAACTTGTTTTTTTTAAAAAAAGGTATGAAAAACGGAAAACGCCATCCCCACAGTGAGGCCTGGTGGTGGCAGCATCATGCTGTGGGGGTGTTTTTCATCGGCAGGGACTGGCAAACTGATCAGAATTGAAGGAATGATGGATGGCACTAAATACAGGGAAATTCTTGAGGGAAACCTGTTTGTCTACCTGAGATTTGAGACTGGGACGGAGGTTCACCTTCCAGCAGGACAGTCACCCTGAGCATATTGCTAAAGCAACATTCGAGTGGTTGGTTTACGGGGAAACATAAATGTCTTGGAATGGCTATGTCAAAGCTCAGACCTCCAATCCAATTGAGAATCTCATGACTCAAAGATTGCTGTACACCAGAGAAACCCATCCAACTTGAAGGAGCTGGAGCAGTTTTGCCTTGAAGAATGGACAAAAATCCCAGCGGCTCGATGTGCCAAGCTTCTAGAGACGTACCCCAAAAGACTTGCGGCTTTGATTGCTGCAAAAGGTGTCTCTACAAAGTATTGACTTTGGGGGTGAATAGTTTTCCACGCTCAAGTTCAGGATTTACATCCGCAAGACAATATAGCTTAATATACTTATTATTCAATGGTTAAATATACCGTATAGATTATCTTCCCTGTTATGTGGACATGATACCATGAATAATCTGCAAAATTAGAAATATACTAACCATTTAACTTTCCCTTTTAAAACTCATAATAATACACCTGAGGTATGTCTACACATCAAAGTCGTTGTTATTAATGCGAACGACACAGATCAGACCAGCGCCTAAGGATCTTGACACGGAATCCAGCATATATAATAATGATAATAGTAGTACACCTCACAGTGAGGCTGCTCCTTGACAGTCAGGGAGACTATCACATCATCTGTAAACAAAAACCAAGAGAGCACCTATTCCTGTGCATTATCATTTATTGTAAATAAATACAAAACAATAAAAACCTACTCACAAAGGTGAGGTGCAGGCAGTGTCTGAACAAAGGAGTCACAGAATGACTATCTGCAAGGCTGTTGGAGGGTGAGATGAGACCGGCAAAGACACGCTGGTTGCTCTGTCATCCAAGGCTCCACTAACTGAACACGTTTGACTGTGATGTAAATAGTTGTATTACCTTTGTTCAGACGCTGCCTGCACCTTACCTTTGTTTTTATTGTTTCGTATTTATTTACAATAAATAATAATGCACGGGAGAAGGCGCTCTCTTGGTTTTTGTTTTCATTTCTATTAACGTAGAAACTATCTGAAATAGCCAACATGCAATAGCTGAGATTTGCTTGATTTGGCCACTACAGTACAGGGGTTTGTGGTTTCTGTGTGCTCTTCCATACCCATCAGCAACTAAGCTGATTTATGAAAACAAAGAGAAAAAATGTAAAAAGTGCTGTTTACAACAACCAGATTTCAGCTGCCATTTTCTAATTACTGGTTGCCATTTAAGCCCTGATTCACACCTGAGCGACATAGAATATGTGCGTTTTCAGCACGTTTTGTGTAGCATGTTTATGCACATTTTTATAAGTGGAAACCACATAAAGTTGTGCATTTTTGCGAGCAGACCGTAACACATTGATGTGAATGGACAAATGCGTGTAAAATGTGCATTAAAATGTGCAAAAATGCAAACCCATGTTTTTGAACATTTCCATCTAAGTGTAAGGGGCCAAAAAGCGCACAATCTGCCAAAAAGAAGCTCATGTACTTTCTTCAACGATGGGCGTTTTGCTACAAGCAGATGTGAACATGGCCATAGAAATTAATGGCTTTTTTTTTGGGGGGGGGGGGGGGGGGTTGTTTTATTTGTATCACAATAAAAAATATTTTGCATCTTCAAAGTGGTATGCAGGTTCTGTAAATCAAATGATACAAACCTCCCAAAAATCCATTGTAATTCCAGGTGGTAATGCAACAAAATAGGAAAAATGCCGGGGGGATACTTTTGCAAGCCTCTTTACACCCTTTCATGGAAATGGTATTTTCTGATGGCAGTGGTCTCTTTCAGCAGGACAATGCGCCCTACCACACTGCAAGAATGGTTTGAGGAACACAACGAGATCAAGGTGTTGACTTGGCCTCTAAATTCTCCAGATCTCAATCAAATCGATCATCTGTGGGATGTGCTGGAAAAACAAGTCTGATCCATGGAGGTCTCACCTCACCACTTACAAGACTCAAGGGATCTGCCACTGACGGCTTGGTGCCAGATACCACAGCACACCTTCAGGGGTCTAGTGGAGTCCGTGGCTCAATGGGTCAGGAACAGGGGGACCTACAAAATATTAGGCAGGTGGTCATAATGTTATTGCTGATCAGTGTATATTCTATATCACTTTATAAATCTGGGTAACAAAATGTGAACAGCCTGATTTAAACGAATCTATATATACACACAGTCATGGCCCAAAATATTGGCACCCTTTTGGAAATCCTTTTTTAAATTTAAGACCTACAGAAAGAATGGGAACACAAGTATTATAGGGAGGGGGGAGGATAGACTAGAGCAGTGATTCTCAACCTGGGGGTCGAATGCTGTGCTAGGACTCCTGTATTGGAGGTGACAGGGTCAATAAAGAGAACCTGTCGCCTCCAATTGCTATTACACAGGGGCTTGTTACCTCTGTGTGATAGCAATGAAGTTAAGTGGAAAAAAATAGATAAAAAAATTATTAAAGAAATAGAAAAAAAAGAATGAAAAAAAAAAGCGATTAAAAAGAAATAAGAAACAAATTATTAAAAAATAAGAAAATTATAAAAAAATAAACAATAATAAGGTGAGAGTCCTCCTCAGCCCTCTCCTAGGGCAGCAGTGTCAGTTCTCCCGCCACGCCGCCAGATGTCGCTGCAGCAGCCGCGTCATCCCTAAATTTTACCGTTGGAGGTCACCACAACTTGGCAAATGTTACCAAGGGGTCCCGGCCCTAGAAAGGTTGAGAACCACTGGACAAGATGGTTAAGGTAAACAACACAATACAAATGGAGTATTTTTGTCTTTAGACATCTTACTATTGATCACATAATGAGTGCACATAAAAGATTAGAGTGATATATATATATATATATGTATGTATGTATGTATGTATGTATGTGGATGAGGAGAGATGGAGTTTTGGCTTATGGGTTGATAAATAACACACAAGGGGTATAAGACACCGACTTCTTCCCTCTCCTCCAGAAGAAGATATGGTAGATTGAATGTGAGAAACGAGTAGAGGCGGGTTTGGTTGAAGTTGTGTAGTAGCAAAAGGTAAAACAAAGGATGTCTGAAATGGAGTAGATGGTTTTTTTTTAATTAGAGATATGTACAATTTATCCTAATTAAGAGATAGAAGGGTGATATATATCTCTATATGTACTATGTAAAACTGTTGTATTTAAGTGAAATAAAAACATATTAAACCAAAAAAAAAGACAATGCACCACTTTGCGCAGAAAATTGTTGCAATTACAAAGTTTTCGGCATTCTCATGGTTATTTCTTTTTTTTGTATTGGTATGACACAAAATTACAGCTTTTTGGTAAAGTCCATCATTCTACTGTTTACAGAACATCTGTAATGGCAACAATTTTCTGCACAGTGGTGCACTTTCTGACTTGCAGGGGTGCCAATATTTTTGGCCCTGACTGTGTATATGTGTGTATTCCCTCCTGAATTTTCATGCACCGACAGAGTGTAAAATGTATTTTTTTTTTCTTCTCTTGCATTTAGTAGATCATTGATATTGATACATGCATGCTTCCAATTCTGCAGATTTGTGTCATTGTGAATCTTACTTTATGTATGATAACAGCACACTCATTGCATGACGTCAGTGTTGGCGACACCTCACGGTTGTGCATGGTGCAGTGGTGGCTTTTCAGATTGTGATGGAGACCTGATACAGTAACCCAGGGGTAGACAGATTAACATGGAATTCTGGAGCCAGTCTTCTCAATCCAGGAGCCAGCAGAAATTTTTTTTAGGGTCCAACTCCATTGGCAATAACTAGAGAGAACCTCAAAAGTTAGGTGCCAGCTGTAATTTGTAGGGAGCATTGGCTACCTGGCTCCTGAGATTTGTCCAGCCCTGCCATAACCACTATGGTATAAATCACTTCTCCTGGTGGGCTTACCTATGCTGTGCAATTGCCGGAGGGGGGATCACCAGTGTCACAGGATGATGATTGTTGAATATAATGCACGACACACAGCTAGATTCTTCTCATTCAGCCCTCCAATGGGGCCCTCCTGCTTAATGGCATGGATGGGGGAAGCTGCCCTGTCTGCTGTTGTGTTCAGGCAGCTGCCAGCATTCACAGCTGCCCGAATACCTCAACAGTGACTTCATCTCGTAGGATGCCGTCACTGTTTGGCCAATAATTTACCCACCCGACTCAAGAAAATTCTAATCTAAAATCGACTGGGTGAAAAATTATCAGCCGAATAGTGACTGCGCCCCATGAGAGGGGTCCCCCACAACTCAAATTTTGGGCAGTTTGGCTGAAATTTGGTCCGTCTTTGGCCAGCTTTAAAGTTGCTTCACCAAAAGCTGAAAAACCTATTCCAGTGAAATTGGGAATCCTGTGAAGACCCGGTGTGTGGTCATGTGACCGGAGCTGAGGCTTTTGGTGGAGCACTACCTCTATATTCATGTACTGTGCTATGATACAGACCGGTGAGCCATTCTGAAAGGGCTGCCAGCTCAACACAACCCATGGCATGTATGGTGGGGTACTCTGCATTGCCCACTACTGTGTTATTGTGTTGAGGTGCCATTCAAAATGAAAGCCACTGTTGTGCTCGCCTTGCCCTGTGCTGTAGTCATGCACATAAAACTTGCATTACCACAAGGCGCGAGTGGGAATTTTCCCTTAAAGAACCTGCAGGAAATGTATTTGGCCACCACTATTACCACAACCAGCACTACATCATGTATCCAGAGTGAGCTGTCATTTTGGGGATCCGAAATAGTCCCTGATTATATCTGATATATTGGAATGGTGGGTGGGATTGGCACTGCCCTGCTCACTACTGACCATTGCCAGCTCTGCTCCTCTCTTGGAAGCAGCTGGGAGCGGTAGTCTGGTAGTGGGCACGGTGTCGGTAGTGTTGTCACAGACATGGTGGTATGGGTGCGTTCCCATGTGGCTTGGAGAGTGAAGGAATCAGCCTCTCTCTCTTTTCGTGTTGCAGGGACAGTTTAGTAAAGGAATGTGCTGCAGCCGAGGGAAGAGGAGGAGGCGCCTGGGCCGTGCTGGACAACAGCGAGCTGCACACTCTGAGTCAGCCGTTCATTGTCAATGGCGATGCTGGCTTGATTAGGTAAACACAAGCGGGGTAGAATGGCAAAGGCAGGTAAACATGATTACAGAGCCCTCTGGTAAGTAGAAATGGTGGTTAGGGTAAGTACCTTATACTGTACATGTGTGCACTATATTGGTCCTACCACCCCTGACCTCAACAAGCCACCCCAGCAGAGCTGCTTCTGGAAATAATGGCACAGTGGCAGGATACAAGCCCCCGATCTGATGTTTGTGAGCAGGGGTCATGGTACGACTATGGCTAACGACTACTAACCTCTGTTCTGTTGTTTTGCCCCAAACCAGAAAACCTGGGCTTCCTCAGTGTGGTCACATGATCACGTTTTGTGATCACTGGCCATTTATACGGAGTAGCAGTTTTTCCATTGGTGCAGTTTGAGGCCGGTTCAGTTTGAGAGCCTGGTGGTGTGTATGTGCATGAATGTATATCTGTCTGTGCTGTCCTTTGTGATGTTAATGGAACATCTGTATTTTTAGTACACTTATCCTTTTAAATGCCCCCACCACCCACTCGCCCTCTTTAAAGTCTTAGGGAACCATTCACACTTTTGTGTTGTGTTAATGTACAATAAAACCCGTGTTTTATTGTACATTGCCATTCATTTTTATGTCACCCCAATGCACATATACAGTAAGGAAAAAATAGACCTGCCTTATAGCACCCCATAGTGAACAGATGAGAATACTCTGTGCATTGTGATGTGCGTTGCCAAAGACGGTGCAGGTATTGTTTGATTGTTCATCGCCCATTTAAAGTGCACGCGTGCCTTAATGCCTTGGACTTAAAATGGGTGTCTTAAAGTACATGGAAAGGTGTGAATGGGCCCCTACACCTGTTCCCATTCCTCTGAAGTGTGTGCTGTGTGGCCTGCTGTTCGCGGCACAGCCTCTTCACTTGAAGGTCTCTCAGCCAGGCTTCGTTTTTTCCGCCATGGCAGAAGATTCTCCATTTAGTTCCATGGAAGGGTGGTGGGTACCCATTCTGTAGGGTGTAAAGGGGACTCTTCATCAGGGACCGGCCAGGAAACTGGGTGAAGAGGCTGTTCAGGAGCCAGAAGAGGCCGCACAGTGACGTTTCAAGTCTTCTAAGGAAGAGGGACACGAGTGGGTGGCATGTGAAGGGGTGAATGTTCCAGCATGTCCTGTTGGAGCTTGGATGTGGAGTTTGGGCTAAACACACAAAGTTCATGTTTTCGTTAATGTTCTTTACTCCATATAATGTGTGAATCCTAACGCAAACTTGTCATGAGCAAAATAAGGGGGTTACCATTGCTGACCACCTCCTGAAAGTACTAGTAAACTGGCTTTTCTTCAGATCTTCTGGTTTCAGGACTTTGATCCACTGATCATGAATGAAGTGTGTGGATCTGAAGCCTTCATTAGATGGTCAATGACTCGAAAGGTAATAAAGCCAGCGGCAGCCATGGCAACTCCCTAGTTTTCTCTTAGTACAGGTTTCCTGTATTATTTTGTCGTCGGCCTGGAACATGCAAGTGCTCAAAGCATTGGCATAAGAAGAACAGCAGGAGAATCGGCAATAGGTATGCTGGGAGCGAGGTGGGAACGGCGGTCTGCACAATTCTAACTTGAGATGGTTCTGCTGCTTCTTAAGTACTGTTATCAAGAACAGTTCTTGGACTGGGTGCCATTGGTTGGGTTGAACCTAAGCTAGTGATTACCCTGGCACATTTAGTGCTAAGCTAGTCTAGCAAGCAATTTGTAAAAGCTGTTGGTTCTAGGCTGTGCTAAGAGATCACCGTATGGACTGTAGGCTCAAAGCTCTTCTAGCTGAAAATGTTCAAACTACTGTTCATTCTAAGCTCTGCTAACTGGTCATTTGTTGGTTCTAAGCTACGCTGCTCAGTAATATGTTGGTTCCAAGCTACGCTGCTCAGTAATATGTTGGTTCCAAGCTACGCTGGCCAGTAATATGTTGGTTCCAAGCTAGGCTGGCCAGTAATATGTTGGTTCCAAGCTATGCTGGCCAGTAATATGTTGGTTCCAAGCTAGGCTGGCCAGTAATATGTTGGTTCCAAGCTAGGCTGGCCAGTAATATGTTGGTTCCAAGCTAGGCTGGCCAGTAATATGTTGGTTCCAAGCTACGCTGGCCAGTAATATGTTGGTTCCAAGCTACGCTGGCCAGTAATATGTTGGTTCCAAGCTACGCTGGCCAGTAATATGTTGGTTTCAAGCTGTGCTGGCTAATAATATGTTGGTTCCAAGCTACGCTGGCCAGTAATATGTTGGTTCCAAGCTACGCTGGCCAGTAATATGTTGGTTTCAAGCTGTGCTGGCTAGTAATATGTTGGTTCCTTGTTCTGCTAACTGGTAAAGCAGGGGTAAACAAATGAATATGGAATTCAGGAGTCAGTCTAACCAATCCAGGAGCCTGAAGGATTTTATTTAGGTGTCCGCTCCATTGTCAGCAACTAGAGAAAACCTCAAAGGATAGGAACCAGCAGTAATTTATAAGGAATATTGGCTACCTGGCTCCTGGGAATTGTTCACCTGTGGTAAAGTAAGCTGCTAACTAGTAATATGCGAGTTCTAAGCTTTGCTGACTTGCAGTGTGTTTAGTTCTAAGCTCTTCTAGCTAGTAATGTGTTAGTTCCAAGCTCTGTTGGCTAGTAATGTATTGGTTGTGTGTAGGGATGCACCGATACTAGTATTGGTGCCGATACCGAGTATTTGGGCGAGTACGAGTACTCGCCCAAATGCTCAGATACCTTTCCTGATACTGGAACTTGCGGTCAGAGGGAGATGTCCTCTGACCGCTAGTGCTGTGAGGGAACATGGAGACGGGAAGCTGGCTTGATGCTGTTTGGCCGGCTCGATGCTGATTGGCCGGGAAGCCGGCTTCCCAGCCAATCAGTGCTGGGCAAACAAATCTGATAATATGGCGACACGACCCCCACCCTGCAGACAAATTATTCCTCTCGCATAGATCGTTAGCAGCAGTCATTAGCGTACCAGTCCCTCGGCCAGCTGGCAGACACCGCTCTCCAAGCTCCCTGGGATCTGTCCACGTCTCCTCTGTGCACAGAGCCCAAGTGGTCGGCCCTCAGCCTGCTACTGCGTATGCACAGGATTTCTGAATGAGATCGCTGGGCAGTCTGCAGGCTGAGGGCCGATCACGTGGGCTCTGTGCACAGAGGAGACGTGGACAGATCCGGGAGAGCTTGGCTGAGGGACTGCTACGCTAATGACTGCTGCTAAGGATCTATTTGAGGGGAATGAGGTGCCTGCTGGGTTAAGGTCATGTCACCATATTGTCAGATCTGTGTGGTCGGCTGGGAAGCCAGCCAAACAGAATGGAGTACTCGATACCGAAAAATCAGTATCGGTGCATCCGTAGTTGTAAGCTTTGCTGACTAGCAGTGTGTTAGCTCTAAGCTCTGCTGGCTATTACTGTATATTGGTTCTAAGCTCTGCTGACGAGCAGTGTATTGGTTCTAAGCTCTGTTGGCTAGTAATGTATTGGTTTTAAGCTCTGTTGGCTAGTGATGTGTTGGTTCTATGCTCTGTTGGCTAGTAATGTATTGGTTCTAAGCTCTGTTGGCTAGTAATGTATTGGTTCTAAGCTCTGTTGGCTAGTAATGTATTGGTTCTAAGCTCTGTTGGCTAGTAATGTATTGGTTCTAAGCTCTGTTGGCTAGTAACATATTGATTCTAAGCTCTTCTGGCTTGTAATGTGTTGGTTCTAAGCTCTGCTGACTAGCTGTGTGTTAGTTGTAAGCTCTTCTAGCTTGTAATGTGTTGGTTGTAAGCTCTGTTGGCTAGTAATGTATTGGTTCTAAGCTCTTCTAGCTTGTGATGTATTGGTTCTAAGCTCTGTTGACTAGTAATGTGTTTGGTTCTAAGCTCTTCTAGCTAGCAATGTGTTAGTTCCAAGCTCTGTTGGCTAGTAATGTATTGGTTCTAAGCTCTGTTGGCTAGAGATGTGTTGGTTCTAAGCTCTGTTGGTTAGTGATGTGTTGGTTGTAAGCTCTGTTGGCTAGTAACGTATTGGTTCTAAGCTCTGCTGACTAGCTGTGTGTTAGTTGTAAGCTCTTCTAGCTTGTAATGTATTGGTTCTAAGCTCTGTTGGCTATTGATGTGTTGGTTCTAAGCTCTGTTGGCTAGTGATGTGTCGGTTCTAAGCTCTGTTGGCTAGTGATGTGTCGGTTCTAAGCTCTGTTGGCTAGTAATGTGTCGGTTTTAAGCTCTTGGCTAGTAATGTGTCGGTTCTAAGCTCTGTTGGCTAGTATTGCATTGGTTCTAAGCTCTGTTGGCTAGTAATGTATTGGTTCTAAGCTCTGTTGGCTAGTTATGTATTGGTTGTAAGCTCTGTTGGCTAGTAATGTATTGGTTCTAAGCTCTGTTGGCTAGTAATGTGTTGGTTCTAAGCTCTGTTGGCTAGTAATGTATTGGTTCTAAGCTCTGTTGGCTAGTTATGTATTGGTTCTAAGCTCTGTTGGCTAGTAATGTATTGGTTCTAAGCTCTGTTGGCTAGTAATGCAGGGGTGTGGAATTCCTATCGCCCGACGCCCGGTGCAGGCACTTTCGGGCGTCGGGCGAGTAGTTTTTTTTTGCTACATTTAGCCCGGCTGCAGGCAAGCAGCACTGCTAAATGTAGTGTGGGAGCTGTTTTGTACGTCCAAAAATCACTTGTAACCTGCCTGAATCTCGCTTCTCCTCTCCTCCCCCCTCCTCTCCCTCCCCTCTCCCTCCCCTCTCTATCTCTGTACTGCTCCCGGCTGCCTGTCTCTCTGCATCTGGGCTTCCTTTTTGCCGTTGTCTTCGGGGTCCGCCCCTCTTGTGGGGGATTGATGACCACGGCAAATTAGGTTCCAGAGCATGGAGCAAGGCAGAGAACGGTTCTCTACTCTGCTCCATGTGTGCAGTGACACAGGAATGCAGCCAGTGCTGTGCTAGAACTCCTGTGTTGGAGGTGACAGGGTCAATAAAGAGTACCTGTCACCTCCAAAAGCTATAACACAAGGGCTTGTTACCCTTTTTTGATAGCAATAAAGTCAAGTAAAAAATAAAATATATAACACTTAAAAATGTAAATACATAAAAATAGAAGAAAAAAGGCGATAAAGTAAAAAAAAAAGAATGAAAAAAATATTACAAAGCAAAAAAAAAGGTAAATAAAATCTTAAAAATGTAAAACCAATCCCTATCATCTGCATGCGAATAAGCGCATGCATGGGGCATTGTGTGAGTGGAGTGGGCGATCCGTTACCACACGGCAATCGTGCACAAAACCGTGTGGATGGCCGGGCGGTCACAGAATCTCACTCCACCGCCGATCACACTGGCAGTGCCATTATTGTCTAACAGCACCCCAGTTGCACAAGGCAGATTGCGCAGTTTCCCGCCGCAGTAACGCCCGTGCAAATGCACATAATCGCAATTGAAAACATTCTGAGATTACCACGCGGATGTAACCCCATTGAAATCAATGAGGCCGCGAGGCAACCGTACACGGCCTAGCCCAAGTCTGCACCCGGCCCAAACGGTAAATTCACTTTCCCAAGTAATTTGGAAAATGGAATTACCCGCACAAATCTGGTCCAGACACCATGCCCCCCTCTATACTTACCTTCCAGGGAACGGTCCTTCCCATCCGCCAGTATGGGTACCTGTGCCATTGCAATCTGAATTTCGCTCTCAAAATTTAAGCACTCGTTGGTCAGCGCAGTCATCTGACGGCACTGACCAACGAGAAGCTCTTCTTGGTATTGCTAAATCCGGTTATGGGTCAAAAAAATTCTTTTTTTGTATCAGGACAAGTAGATCAGGCCCCCGCTTTAGTCCTTGGACAAGTAGTTTTGTTTAAAGTTTCCACACCCCTGTAATGTATTGGTTCTAAGCTCTGCTGACTAGCAGTGTGTTGGTTCTAAGCTCTGCTGACTAGCAGTGTGTTGGTTCTAAGCTCTGTTGGCTAGTAATGTGTTGGTTCTAAGCTCTGCTGACTAGCAGTGTGTTGGTTCTATGCTCTGTTGGCTAGTAATGTGTTGGTTCTATGCTCTGTTGGCTAGTAATGTGTTGGTTCTATGCTCTGTTGGCTAGTAATGTGTTGGTTCTATGCTCTGTTGGCTAGTGATGTGTTGGTTCTAAGCTCTGTTGGCTAGTAGTGTACTGGTTGTAAGCTCTGTTGGCTAGTAATGGACTGGTTCTAGGCTCTGTTGGCTAGTAATGGATTGGTTCTACGGTTTGCTGGCTGGTAATGTGTAACTGTTCTCTGGTGGGATGGTGTTGAGGTTCTAGCTGTGTAAGGACTGTGGCTCGTCGGAGGTGTGAGATGACTGGCAGTAATGGGCTTGTGTTTGAATTTCCAGTATAAGCAGCACCCTGATGGATGTGGACAGCACAATCTCAAGTGGACGTTCCACCCCGTCCATGATAACTAGTCTAGGATCATCCAACTCGTCCAGCAAAATCATTTCCTACAACTGCTGCTGGGACCATTGCCAGACCTGCTTCTCCTCCAGCCCGGACCTCGCCGAGCACATCCGCTCTCTTCACGTGGACGGCCAGCGCGGAGGGGTAATCTTTCTTTATTCATCGAGCCTTTTTGTTGGGTTTTTGGTTAGCATGGAGAAGGGTTCTAGCCTCTGTCAGGTTTTTATCTCTCCCTTTGGGTAAATGTCTTCTCTGTCAGGACAGGAAGTGACAGGAAATCTCTCCGATTTGGTCACCGACCGAAATGGTGACCCCCACCCTATCCATATCTACAAACCAATGTGGTTGGAGTTGGGCTTTAGACCACCATCTAGTTGCACATGATTTTTCCAGCCATCCTTTTATGTAGAAAGTTGGCAGGATGCCTTGAAGTTAGCGATGAACCGATACCGAGTACTCGCCCAAATGCTCTGATGCCTGATCTTCCGGTATCAGGAAACTAGGCGGCGAGTCATAGACTTGCCGTGACGAGGGAGCATGGAGCCGGTTTCCCGGCCAGTCAGGAAGCCGAGCAGCTTTTAATTACTCGTTGCCCGGCTTCTTGATTGGTCGGGAAGCTGGCCAATCAGAAGGCTGAACAGCGAGTCATTACACACACACACACACACACCCCCCATCACCTGGTGAAGAGGGAGCATGGAGCCGGCTTCCTGCCAATCAGGAAGCTGGGTTCCGGGTAATGACTCGTTCCCCGGCATTCTGATTAGCCAGCTTCTTGGCCGGGCAATGAGTCATTACACGTCGCCTGGCTTCCTGACTGGCCAGAATGCCGGCTCCATGCTCCCTCGTCACAGCTTTCTGATTGGCCTGGAAGCCGGCTTCATGCTCCCTCATCACCTTATGACGAGGGAGCATGTAGCCGGCTTCCCGGCCAATCAGCAAGCCGGGTGCCGCTTCATTACACGGCGCCTGGTTTCCTGATTGGCTGGTTAGCCAGCTCCATGCTTTCTCGTTACCTAGTGACAAGAAGCATGGGGACAGCTTCCCTGCTAATCGGGAGGCCGGGTGGCAATTCATTACATGCCGCCTGGCTTCTTTAATGGGACTTTCGGTATCAGCGAGTACCGGAAAAAAATATCGCTACTCGATACCGAAAAAACGGTATCGGTGCATCCCTACTTTTTACCCTACTGGAAGATCTCATTTGTATAACATTAGGCTGCAATAAAATAAAATAAAAAGATAACCCTGAATGTATTGAACGTTCATATTTAAAGTCTAGTTATGACCTAAATGTGCCCCCAACCGCCCCAGATCATGTCCCAGCAATATATCCATATTTGACCTTGTTCCTGTTCCTTGTATGCCTTGTGATCACATCAGGCTTAGATTAGGGCCGCTGCTGGGAGGTCAGTTGCATTGATGTAAGCATGCCCCCAGAACTACATCTTCCAAGAGTCCTTTTTTTAGGCAGGCTCTTGGAAGTCAAGGCAGCAGCATTATTTCCTGGGAAGGAAATTAGTGTATGCACTTGGAGAGGGGTGGGGTGAGTGGTGCTACCGCTTGGGGTTTCAGTCCACAAAAAACACTGTTGTCAACCCGAGCATGAAATTAGGAGTTCGCTGGATTTCAGGCAGACCAACTGGTATTTTTCTGTACTTGCTGCATTACTGAAGGGATAAAACATGGGGAAGTGTGCGTGTACTGAAGAGATGTACTACATACGTTACTGTGTCATTTTTCTGCCTTGACATTTGCTTTAAGATTGCATTGATTTGCTCATTCATATTTTGCCCGTGACCTCTCTTTCCTCTGCTTGTATTGCAGGTGTTTGTCTGCTTCTGGAAGGGGTGTAAGGTGTACAACACGCCCTCCACTAGTCAGAGCTGGTTGCAGCGACACATGTTAACGCACAGTGGAGATAAACCCTTCAAGGTAAGATGGCGCTAGGTGTCTTCTCGCGTGCTGAGCACTATGGGAAGTAACGCTGGCGTGATTTGTAGAATGGGAGGTCTGTGCTGTTATCTCCATTGTGCTGTTCATTTATCCATCCACAAGTTTGCTTGAAATGTGTCTTTCCAGTGCGTCGTCGGAGGATGTAATGCCAGCTTTGCGTCACAAGGAGGTCTCGCCCGCCACGTGCCCACTCATTTCAGTCAGCAGAACTCTTCAAAAATGTCCAGCCACAAGTCCAAAGAGGATTCGCCTTCCAAAGCTGCATTGAATAAGCGTCGTAAACAGAAGAATAGACAGAAACGCATACTACGTAAGTATGTGGTGCAGAGTATACATAGGAGATCGAGCTGGTCTCCTTTTATAAAGCAGAGGAGGTGTAGTGGCCTGACCATTGTTAGAGGCTACAGATCCTCTGTGCTTCTTCTGGTCTCCTCTATAGAGCAGAGGAGGTTTAGAGGCTACAGAACCTCTCTGGTCTTGTCCCCTCAGACCATTGTTGGAGGCTACAGATCTTCTCTGTTCTTTCTGGTCCCCTCTATAGAGCAGAGAAGGTGTAGTAGCTTGACCACTGTTAGGGGCTACACCTCCTCTCTGGTCCTTCTAGTCTCCTCTATAAAGCAGAAGAGATGTAGCAGGAGTCTGACCTCTGTTAGAATCTACAGATCCTCTCTTGTCCTTCTGGTCTCCTCTATACAGCAGAAGAGATGTAGCAGGAGTCTGACCTCTGTTAGAATCTACAGATCCTCTCTTGTCCTTCTGGTCTCCTCTATACAACAGAAGGGATGTAGCATCAGTCTGACCTCTGTTAGAATCTACAGATCCTCTCTGGTCCTTCTGGTCTCCTCTATACAGCAGAAGAGATGTAGCAGGAGTCTGACCTCTGTTAGATGCTACAGATCTTCTCTCTGGTCCTTCTGGTCTCCTCTATACAGCAGAAGAGATGTAGCAGGAGTCTGACCTCTGTTAGATGCTACAGATCTTCTCTCTGGTCCTTCATGAATTGTTCTGGGATCTCTTTATTCTGCAGCTCCTGGGCAGATGAAAGGTAGATCACACCGCTTTCTCCATTGCCAAACCAGATTCTCTAATCTGCATAGTTGTCCTGGTTGTGTGTTATGCTGACCGCTGTGTGATATTAGGAGTTCAGCTTATAATTGTAATAAGGCGATGCAAACAAAATCTAATAACTCAGTATTGTCGCACCACCTATCCTAGACTGACGATCACTTCCTGGAATTCTTTCCTCGGTGGTGTTGGGAATATAGGATATCATTTTTTTGGATTCAGTGACTATTCACACACTGGCTTTCCATAATGATCATGAGTCCGGGTAATGTGGTGGGGGGAGCAGATGAGGCCATTTATCAGTAAGCGGATGTGGAAACCCCGGAACGAGCATTCCAAATAATGAAAAGCTATTCTTTTTATCCTGTGTTTATAATGCCGTGGATACAAAGATACCTGTGTGCAATTGCAGTCCTTCCTGCAGTACACACTATTGTGGGTTCATCAGTGAATAGTAGGTGAATCTCGTTAGGTCCGTACTTTTTCTCTGCACACCGGGGGTTATCATTGCAGGGATTCAGTATGTATAAGATCACTTTATGACGAGGAAAGCACTTCATCATAGTGTTTTGTTTTTCAGTAAAACTTCCCTTTTACTGAAAGATTTCCCTTGTCTTTAGAACGTTAGGATATGACCTGCTTTGGATGAATGTATAAAAATGAAAACTGTTATTTTATTCCCTTAGATTCTTTTACATTTTGAAGAAATCAACATTTGTTCCTCAGTTCTATATCACAAATAAATCCCCCAAATGTCTCTATTAGGTATTGCAGCTCCGCCCTTTGCTGGGTGATTGAGGGTAAAGGTCAGATGTCTACATTTGACTTTCCGCTGCAGCCAATTCATATGTAATCTTTATAACTTGTCTTCTTAGTTCTATCGGCCTTCTATCTATGTCAGGGTTATGTACAGAACAATTTGTCAGGTCACTGCATGTTCCTTGATTGGGGAGGGGGCTGGTGGTCTGTGGGTGGGTTTTCTGGGCAGCCCTTGCACCCTACCTGAAAGACCAGATTGGGTCTCCTCCACACTGGCTGACTGGTATCAACTCTATAGGTACCTTCTTCTCTTCCCAAGCCAGTCCCGAGTACTGTGTACTGGGCTTACAAATTCTTAATGTACACGTCACCCCTGTGGGGTTCTGGTTGGTAAAAAAACAAAACAGATGTTGAGGTCTCATTGTGGTCAGTCAGTCCGTCCTAATCACTCTATAATCGATGAATGTGCTGACATCTCCTGGACATATTGGACCAGACCACATCTCTGCGAACAGTGAGTTCCTACCTTACCTAACACAGAGGGGGACAGTCATACCCCACTACTCTGTATTTTCTTCCATCTTGCTGGGTTTTGAATGTCAAGCTAACCCCCTAGTGAGCTGTATCCATGCTGCAGGAATCAATGCTTGGTAGACATCATATATACTGTATACATTCTGAAAGGTGGGCCATTTGTCTGTGATGCCTCGGTTTCACCAACATGAGATTGCTGATGGATTTTGTTTCATGGTACAGAAAGTGATGACATTTAGCTCCTCTTAGTGGTCAGCCGCAGGCCAGCTCTCTAAATGAAACTGGTTTCTGATGGATGTTTGGTGAACAATTTGGCACGCAAACTTTGTTAATGACCTGAAATTGCAGCATCTAAATGACCTGAGCGTTTTTAGATTGTGATGGGAAGGATCTGTGATTACTGAGTGTGAGTGTGTGAATTGGGGGGGGTACAGCAGAAGAGATGTAGCAGGAGTCTGACCTCTGTTAGATGCTACAGATCTTCTCTCTGGTCCTTCATGAATTGTTCTGGGATCTCTTTATTCTGCAGCTCCTGGGCAGATGAAAGGTAGATCACACCGCTTTCTCCATTGCCAAACCAGATTCTCTAATCTGCATAGTTGTCCTGGTTGTGTGTTATGCTGACCGCTGTGTGATATTAGGAGTTCAGCTTATAATTGTAATAAGGCGATGCAAACAAAATCTAATAACTCAGTATTGTCGCACCACCTATCCTAGACTGACGATCACTTCCTGGAATTCTTTCCTCGGTGGTGTTGGGAATATAGGATATCATTTTTTTGGATTCAGTGACTATTCACACACTGGCTTTCCATAATGATCATGAGTCCGGGTAATGTGGTGGGGGGAGCAGATGAGGCCATTTATCAGTAAGCGGATGTGGAAACCCCGGAACGAGCATTCCAAATAATGAAAAGCTATTCTTTTTATCCTGTGTTTATAATGCCGTGGATACAAAGATACCTGTGTGCAATTGCAGTCCTTCCTGCAGTACACACTATTGTGGGTTCATCAGTGAATAGTAGGTGAATCTCGTTAGGTCCGTACTTTTTCTCTGCACACCGGGGGTTATCATTGCAGGGATTCAGTATGTATAAGATCACTTTATGACGAGGAAAGCACTTCATCATAGTGTTTTGTTTTTCAGTAAAACTTCCCTTTTACTGAAAGATTTCCCTTGTCTTTAGAACGTTAGGATATGACCTGCTTTGGATGAATGTATAAAAATGAAAACTGTTATTTTATTCCCTTAGATTCTTTTACATTTTGAAGAAATCAACATTTGTTCCTCAGTTCTATATCACAAATAAATCCCCCAAATGTCTCTATTAGGTATTGCAGCTCCGCCCTTTGCTGGGTGATTGAGGGTAAAGGTCAGATGTCTACATTTGACTTTCCGCTGCAGCCAATTCATATGTAATCTTTATAACTTGTCTTC
This sequence comes from Nanorana parkeri, assembly GCF_000935625.1. Lineage (NCBI taxonomy): Eukaryota > Metazoa > Chordata > Amphibia > Anura > Dicroglossidae > Nanorana > Nanorana parkeri. The sequence goes on along the minus strand of NW_017306844.1, from coordinate 26,072 downwards.
TTAGTTCTATCGGCCTTCTATCTATGTCAGGGTTATGTACAGAACAATTTGTCAGGTCACTGCATGTTCCTTGATTGGGGAGGGGGCTGGTGGTCTGTGGGTGGGTTTTCTGGGCAGCCCTTGCACCCTACCTGAAAGACCAGATTGGGTCTCCTCCACACTGGCTGACTGGTATCAACTCTATAGGTACCTTCTTCTCTTCCCAAGCCAGTCCCGAGTACTGTGTACTGGGCTTACAAATTCTTAATGTACACGTCACCCCTGTGGGGTTCTGGTTGGTAAAAAAACAAAACAGATGTTGAGGTCTCATTGTGGTCAGTCAGTCCGTCCTAATCACTCTATAATCGATGAATGTGCTGACATCTCCTGGACATATTGGACCAGACCACATCTCTGCGAACAGTGAGTTCCTACCTTACCTAACACAGAGGGGGACAGTCATACCCCACTACTCTGTATTTTCTTCCATCTTGCTGGGTTTTGAATGTCAAGCTAACCCCCTAGTGAGCTGTATCCATGCTGCAGGAATCAATGCTTGGTAGACAGCATATATACTGTATACATTCTGAAAGGTGGGCCATTTGTCTGTGATGCCTCGGTTTCACCAACATGAGATTGCTGATGGATTTTGTTTCATGGTACAGAAAGTGATGACATTTAGCTCCTCTTAGTGGTCAGCCGCAGGCCAGCTCTCTAAATGAAACTGGTTTCTGATGGATGTTTGGTGAACAATTTGGCACGCAAACTTTGTTAATGACCTGAAATTGCAGCATTGGGGGGCTTCTAATAAAGGCAAGCTGTCTTTCCTAACACCATTCAGATGTATCTCCTTTACAAGTGACTGGAAAGCTGATCACCAGAAAAGTTATGTCTGCGCTCTTGTAGGGTATGATGTAATGATCTTGGCAGGGGGGGTGATGATGATGATATGATCTTTGCAGGGGAGGTGGAGATTGAATGCTTGGTGCTGTTCTTCGTTATATAGTGTACCCATTAAACTCAGAATCTCACCTGTAGATTGTGAATTTCTAGAACATCAATTAAGTGTACATTGTCTAAAAATACGATCTTCATAGGAAGAGCTGCTTCCTGCCAGAGATCGCTGACATCTTCTAGAGAAAGAGGTATTAAGAGCCATAATCATCTCTCATCTCTCTGCAGTGCCCCGTTAGCGGAATCTAACTTGTTTTGTAAACACATTGCAGCCAGGCCACACGACTTCTTCGATGCTCAGACACTGGACGCCATTCGCCATCGTGCCATCTGCTTTAACCTATCGGCCCAGATCGAATCCTTAGGGAAAGGGAACAGCGCGGTCTTTCATAGCACGGTGAGTGAGACTGGCAGTTCCATTCTGCTTTTGGTTTATGTTACACTACCGTCCCCATAGACTGTTCAGCGTGTGTAGACAGAGGGGTGTCGTTGTCAAATGCTGGCTTTTGCATTTGAACACAATCCTTCTCGAACACATCTCAGAAAAGGGTCGAGCTTGACGTGCTTCGGCTGTAGTGCATACACATCTCAGTAGGACCGGCTGTGTCTGAACAAACACAAAGCAGGTCAAACGCAGCCTCAGAACTGTCCTCCATACTAAAAGAAATCGGAATTGGCTGTGTTTGGTGTGCACTTCAGACAGAAGAAAACAACGCCTGACCACAATATCACTAATACAGACACAACATCCCAAAAATAAGGGGAAGGTTGTCAATTGCTACAAACCAAATGATAAAACTTGCCAAAGTGGTGTAGAAGAATGACATCCGTTCTTCAGTGATGGGAGCCATAGCAGCCCACACAGCTTCTATGGGGCCTGGGGTAGGAGGGGGGCCCATTAGGGAGTCTGTTAAGGAAATCTATACTGTGAATTTACCTGTATAGAGGTTAGACCTAGGGATCGTCTCTGGTCACAGACCCTTCTCTGCGCAGTAAGAAGCAATTGCTTAGCTGTCATCGCAATGTAGATTTATTCTGAGCTTCTGTTAGACTGAAATGACCCAGAAAGCCCAAGTCACAATTCCCAGTGTATAGGACAACTGATATCATTATGGTTATTATTGTTGCTGCTACTTCAGCTATAACATCCACAGAGGTGCTCCCTAGTAGTGTCCTGACTTTGCTGACAGCGTTCCTGCTATCTGTGCTTGGTTTAGTCATATTGATGATAAGATCAATGACTCGGATTGTCACAGATGAAGCTGCCAGGTAGAGGGGAAGGTGGAAAGTGTATGCCCACACTCTGTCTGCTGTCAATCCTCAGCAGAACGGACCTGATGGGGTACTCGGTTCTCTGAATTCTTCATCAGGCTCTGCCCAATGTCCGTGTCTCTGACAGAAGACGTCAGCAGTCTTAAGGAAGCCGACGGTGTCCTTGACCAGTGACGCTAACACTGGGCGAAGCCTGATGGGGATTTCAGAGAACGGAGTTCCCCATCAGGTCTCCCCTGCTGCTGATTTACAGTTGTCAGTAGATGGGTGTCATAGCCAATAGCAGGGGGAAGGGGGAAAATGTATGTAGTCATGCCCCTATAGATTCCCCTCTGGTCAACCTGTAACAGTTCCTTAGCGTAAACTGATATCCTCCTCGCCCCCTGGAGGTGTACGGCTGCGATGCACATTCAGTGACATCTCACGGCTTGTCAGTACTCTGCTATGCCTGTGCAGTCTGATTTGATTTTGGGCTGTGTATGGCCCCTAATTCTACAGCACAAAAAACAAACCCCCAAACTCGAGTGATGTGGAAGTGACGCGTTCCACCAAACACAAGCCAAATCTCAGATCTGCAGTTGTGAATGTTGGAGGTCCCGTCATTCAGGGCAGAGTGACTGTGTCTTAGTGAAGGGCCCCCAGATACTTTATATGAAGTGCCGCATTGTTCTGGATACTTCTAATGGTCTCGTCTGATCCGAATGTGACTTTTTTTTTTTTCTTCTCTCAGGTGATTGCAAAGAGGAAAGAAGATTCCGGGAAGGTGAAGTTGTTGCTGCACTGGACTCCAGAAGACATGTGAGTCACTGACACTGATCTGCCCTCCGCGCACCTCTATCACTGTCCTGTGCTGAGCACTAAACTGGCGATTTCAATGACCTCATTTCACTTTCATTGATGACGCTACTTAGTGTGAATCTGTTGGAAGTGTTGGTAAAGCTACCAAAATTGGCAACAGGGCTTTTTTGATTTTGGTGCAGGACCTTTTGAAAGGTCCATACTGCCAGAAAAGTGCTGTTAAGGCTTTATTGAACTCAACCCCTCCCCCCCACCCCCCTTATTGGGGTCCCTCGTTAGTTTAATATCCCTGGAGAGACGGGTCCTAATTCATGACCCTGCCACAAGGGGGCGCTTTAGGTCAAATCCACCTGGAAGAATGGAGCTGCATGTAAAACCATAATTTCTATTTCATCGGGTGTCGGGAGTGAGACCGTAAATTTGCATGTTACCCAAAATGCATTGATAGACGATTTTATATTCGGACATTTTCATATCCTCTTCATTACCGTCTACGTATAGATTGTGTTGGATTGTGCGGTATGTTTGACTTGTCTCTCGCTCGCAGCCTCCCGGACGTCTGGGTGAATGATTCTTCTCTCAGGTGATTGCAAAGAGGAAAGAAGATTCCGGGAAGGTGAAGTTGTTGCTGCACTGGACTCCAGAAGACATGTGAGTCACTGACACTGATCTGCCCTCCGCGCACCTCTATCACTGTCCTGTGCTGAGCACTAAACTGGCGATTTCAATGACCTCATTTCACTTTCATTGATGACGCTACTTAGTGTGAATCTGTTGGAAGTGTTGGTAAAGCTACCAAAATTGGCAACAGGGCTTTTTTGATTTTGGTGCAGGACCTTTTGAAAGGTCCATACTGCCAGAAAAGTGCTGTTAAGGCTTTATTGAACTCAACCCCTCCCCCCCACCCCCCTTATTGGGGTCCCTCGTTAGTTTAATATCCCTGGAGAGACGGGTCCTAATTCATGACCCTGCCACAAGGGGGCGCTTTAGGTCAAATCCACCTGGAAGAATGGAGCTGCATGTAAAACCATAATTTCTATTTCATCGGGTGTCGGGAGTGAGACCGTAAATTTGCATGTTACCCAAAATGCATTGATAGACGATTTTATATTCGGACATTTTCATATCCTCTTCATTACCGTCTACGTATAGATTGTGTTGGATTGTGCGGTATGTTTGACTTGTCTCTCGCTCGCAGCCTCCCGGACGTCTGGGTGAATGAAACGGAACGGCACCAGTTGAAGACCAAGCTTGTCCATTTATCCAAACTCCCGAGAGACACGGCCGTGCTCCTGGACCCCAACATCTACAGGTCGGTCCCAGTGCACATGCCTGCTCACACTGGAAATGTTTGCTCTTGCTTTGTGTTGTTTGACTCTCTTTGTCTTTGATGTACAGAAATCCCAGTAACAGGATTGCACACAATGGATCGCTGAATGATCACTGCTCCTAGGATCCCTTCCTGGTTTGTACTCCATCTTTTTACCATAAATAAAATGTGATATTTCAGGTGTGTCGTCGTCCCCCTCGGTAGTAAATCAGGAGCAGCTGTTTGTTCCTGGTTCACTTACCTGATTTGATGGGTGATACCCTCCTGCTGGGGTAA
>NW_017306844.1:12455-20479 GCF_000935625.1 Nanorana parkeri | reverse complement strand
GGGGGGGGGGGGGGGGTCTATGCACAAGGCATTCCCCTTGGAGTGTTGGGTCCATTCACATCGTCGTATTGCGGTACCCCGGTGCAATTTACACATTTCCCAATCTCATGCTCATCAGTTGAGTGTCTACTTTATCCTTGCTATAAAGTTTGCTGAATTTACTTTTCCCAGCACCATGCCGGGGAGACTTTTATAGAGTATCTGAGCACAAGAACAACAATGTAATATATTGCAGATTTCCACTCAGATTTTTATTTTTACCTGGTGATCCTGCAGGCAACAAACTTCCTGTCCAAGGGTGACAACGCTCACTCACTGCTGTGTACCTGTTGTCAGGACAGGGCAACACAACACTTCCCATTTATACTTCGCCCTTATCCCCCATCATACACTACTGGCCATAAACCTCCAAGTCATTGGCTAGGGAGACGCATACATTCACCAGCATTGGTTACCTTGCTCTGTGACAAGGTGACACCCAGCAGCAGGCAGATGCAAACAATAACAGTGGCGGAGGTGTTCTGTAGTCCACATAGGAGAACTGGGCAGGGCTCTTTGCACAGTTGTCGGCTCCCAGTATTTAAGGCAGGATCATCTGATATTTGTTTGCACTTTACCAAAAACACTTCCATTGGTATATTTAACAGACCAAAGGGCAGCAATTATAAGAAGATCATTGTTAGGGGTGACATACATTGTTTTATAAACCTCTTCCTCTCGAGAATTGCTAGCCAACAATGTTCACACCTGCTGGCTTCTTAATCCCTGCTGTCCTGACAGCTCCGGTCCTCATAGGCAATTGGGAAGCAGTCAAAGTGGTTTCCAAGCATGATGTCATCATTGTCTGCTATGACATAGTGATCACAGGCGGGCTTAATCCACAAAATATGGCTTTAGCCTGAAGGTGGGCAATGTTTATCTGTTTAATACTGTAATAAAAAAAAACACAATTTACAGTACTAAAAAAAATGATGTTTGTTGTTAGCCTATAATAAAAGTAAGGTTTTTTGTAATTAAAACAGCGCACCATAAAAGTGTCTTTATATGGCCTTTAAAAAATATAAATACAGAAGGGTTCATCTTCTGTTTGCCGAATTCTAGTGCGCAGGGTGGAGGGCTGTCGGCATCCTTCTGTTGTGGAACTAAAAGTATTACTGATCAGATTAGATGAGACACATCTGGAACTTGTAGTCCTCCCAGTGTTCTGTCCTCGTCCATCCTTGTGTTGGTGGGGACAGGCCGACCTTCATCTCACACGGTTGCTTGATGGAAGCCCTGTGTACTGGCAGGTCAGTGCTGGTGAATATGCGCAGTCAGGAAGGTCTGGATATGTTTTGTGATGAAGGGCCGTATACCAGTTTTGTGTACAATGCCGGACCTCGCTGATGTTCCCGCTTCTTGTCTTTCAGAGCCGTGCCAGAGACGCGTCTTAAGAGAAGATAACAGCAGATGGCGCCAGAGGAGCGGCACAGTCTTCACCACTGACAAACATTTCGATAGAAAAATGGCACATTTTCTTGATCCTCGTCCCGCCAGTCTTTGATTGCAGTGTACACTTATTGTAACATTCGTGTCGTGGGGTATAAATGTCGGCTTATCTCTCCTCCCCCGATTCGCTGCGTCAGGCCATGTGAGATCAGATCTAAAAAATGTATGTTATTGGCCTATGAAATGAATAATGCACCAAAGTCAGACCTGAGATCTGCTGAAAGAACTCTATTTTTTTTACCCAAGAAAACAAAGTCGATCTTATTTGCTGGTCCTGCCCAATTGGTCGGAGCTGTTAGCGCGCCCCTTGTATATAGTACCGGAGATTTGTAATATATTTTTATATTATGAACTTTACCTTCCTGTAGATTTTTGTTTTTAGAAGCCCGAGAATTATTGTACATACCGGGAAATTATGAAGTCCAATCATTAGGCCAGATTTCCCTTTTTTATAATGAAATGAAAGAAGCACCTTTGTACCAATAACGACGTCCCCGCACAATAATATGGTCGCTGATCGGGGGCTCCGGTGACGTCCCTGCGTCTCACGATAGGGCGCTCTGTGTTGTCACCCTCCGTATTATAGAATTGTATAAAAGGGAACGCCGCAGGCGGGGCGGTGGATGAACGCGCTCTTGTGCTCGGACAGTTTTATATTGAGGCGCACAAAGGAGTCTCTGGTTGCCGCTGTCCCACCTGCAGTCCTTCCCCTCTTCTATAGTGAAAGCACTTCCAATGGCTCTGCCCTGTATACTGTCACTAGGCACCGTGAGATGCCCCAATTCTGATGTAGTTATTTGTTTCTTATGTATTTGGCCTTCTATCATGGTGTGACGGAACCTTGGTGGAATTTTGTTTTTTATTAATTTTTACAATAAAATATTAGAAGATGAAGTAGAGTTGTGTCATGTGATTCCTCTACACCCCGCATGCCGGAACACTTAACATTGGCCGGGCACAGGGATGGTGGGAGCTCCTCATAATGGGCACAGCAGGTATACAGACCCAGGAACTCGGCACAGGGATGGTGGGAGCTCCTCATAATGGGCATAGCAGGTATACAGACCCAGGAACTCGGCACAGGGATGGGGGAGCTCCTCATAATGGGCACAGCAGCTATACAGACCCAGGAACTCAGCACAGGGATGGTGGGAGCTCCTCAATGGGCACAGCAGGTGTACAGACCCAGGAACTCAGTACAGGGATGGGGGAGCCCCTCATAATGGGCACAGCAGGTGTACAGACCCAGGAACTCAGTACAGGGATGGGGGAGCCCCTCATAATGGGCACAGCAGGTGTACAGACCCAGGAACTCAGCACAGGGATGGGGGAGCCCCTCATAATAGGCACAGCAGGTGTACAGACCCAGGAACTCAGCACAGGGATGGGGAAGCCCCTCATAATAGGCACAGCAGGTGTACAGACCCAGGAACTCAGTACAGGGATGGGGGAGCCCCTCATAATGGGCATGGCAGGTGTACAGACCTGGGAACTCAGTTCAAGGATGGTGGGAACCCCTGAAAATGAGCATAGAAGTTCCACTGTGCCCAGTGTTTGTACACCTATAAACTCAGGAACTCGGCATAGGGATGGAGGGAGCCCCTCATAATTGACACGAGATGTGCAGACCTGGAACTCTGCTCAGGGATGGTAAAAGACCCTCAATGAGCGCAGCAGGTGTGCAGAGTCACGATCTTGCCCACAGAAACTCTTAAGGAACCGATAGTTGTCTTGTATTCTTCAATTCCTTATACAGTATTTTGGGTGGAGTGATCCTCCTAGAACTTGTTCTCACCATTTCTATTGTCATGCATGCAAAACAATTAGTGGGATTACTCCCACCACTGTGTACTGACAAGTGGTCGATGGTGCTGTTCGGGTGAATTGTAATGAATTTTGTCAGACAGAACAAAATGCTTGGACTCCCCGTCTGCCTGTTTTACGTGCGTTGTCAGGCATTCTGATAAGCGCTCTAAACATCATTATTAGTTTTACCCCCCCAATGTTCCCGGCCTTGTGCAGAGGATACATTGTATTCCAGCACATTGTGATAAGATAAGAGGAAATGACTGGGAATAAATAACAGCAGATAAGAGGATGAAGAGCCAGGTACCTCCATCCCCAATGCCAGGAGGCTTCGTACAGACAACACTCATTATCCATATTATTTACTCTTTATGAAGGATGGCGAGCAATGAGCGGCAGCTGCATCTGGTGACCGGAGGAAACATGTCACATAGTCCATGTGGTAGGTGATATTCTGCATATATCCCATGCATGTCACACGGGCACTGTATACAAGGTGGTGCACTCCAAGAGTTGAGGATCGCTACAGATCTTTGAGTGATCGATAGAATAATCCAAGGCAGTAACACACCACCTATAAGCGATGATGATTTGGTTGGACTGAACCTGTAAATTTACATGTCACTGCTCCAGATTTGTTCTATTTGCCCCCCATTTTCTGCTTCCAGTTCTATAGAGGCTCCACTGGAATCACATGATGAGTGCAATGCTGAGAGTAGTACCTGCAACACGGCGCAATTTATAAAGAAAACTAAAATCCATAACTAGACCTACAGATATATCGAGAACCAATATATCTTCTGCACACTTCTCTCCACACTGTCCCAGATCATGCCAGACTTTCCCACAATGTGATGAAGATCCCATGGACGCCACACTGTCCCCAGTGCTGTCAGGTAGAGTCATGTCTTCAGCTGGAATGATGGAACAGTGCAGGACATGGAGCGTCTCCTCAGGTAAGTAAGCACTAAGATGGGAAATGTTCATCCCATTGACCACCAGTGCCATGGAAAACTCGGATGCATCCGAATTTCCGAAAATTCGTCCAAAACGAATTTCGGAACGAACCGAATCGCACATGTCTACTATATACTCCTGACCATGCACTGTGGATGCAGCATTATTCATTACATATTCCTGACCCTGCACTGTGGATGCTGCATTATTCATTACATACTCCTGACCTGCACTGTGGATGCTGCATTGTTCATTACATACTCCTGACCCTGCAGTTTACAAGCTATACAGCAAGGCCTCAATACAATACAATACAACAGCAAAAAGCTTTCCCAGCACACTCACAAGCAAGCATGCAAAAAAACTTCTCACCGCTAAGGTTAAAAACAGAGGTTTAGATACACGGCTTCTGCAAAAAATGTGAAAGCCGCACAGCCGCGCCAAGGCACCTCTATATAGTGCAGTCCTAACGCTAAATTATGAGTCTCCATCTTGATGAGTGCGTTTGCCATTTGTTTTGCTTGAATGATTTGGTGCAGTGACGCATGGGGGGTCTCAGCTGCTGTTGGGATATGCGGGATCCCTTGTGCGTCCCTGTGCCTTTAAGGAGGCGGGGCTTCCTCTTGACAAACCTGTACCCAATTTTATCTTTTGCCATATGTGCTCCAAGATGGAGACTCTCATAGTTTAGAGTTAGGATCGCACTATATAGAGGTGCCTTGGCGCGGCTGTGCGGCTTTCACATTTTCTGCAGAAGAAGTGTATCCAAACCTCTGTTATTAACCTTAGCGGTGAGACAGGTTTTTTTGCATGCTGGCTGGTGAGTGTGCTGGGAAAACTTTTTGCTGTTTTATTACATACTCCTGAACCTGTATTGTGGATGCTGCATTATGCATTACATACTCCTGACCCCGTACTGTGGATGCTGCATTGTTCATTACATACTCCTGACCCCGTACTGTGGATGCTGCATTATGCATTACATACTCCTGACCCCGTACTGTGGATGCTGCATTGTTCATTACATACTCCTGACCCCGTACTGTGGATGCTGCATTATGCATTACATACTCCTGACCCCGCACTGTGGATGCTGCATTGTTCATTACATACTCCTGACCCCGTACTGTGGATGCTGCATTATGCATTACATACTCCTGACCCCGCACTGTGGATGCTGCATTATGCATTACATACTCCTGACCCCGCACTGTGGATGCTGCATTATGCATTACATACTCCTGACCCTGCACTGTCTATGTTCATTACATACTGTCTGTTATGCCATACTTACTCCTGACTGCTGCACTCTATATAAAATGCTTACATAAAGTCCTGACTGCTACATTACATGCTATCTTTGCATAGATCTGATTGCTGAAATGTATACACTATGATGTACATTGCACTGACCTGACTGCTGTACTCTATATACAATGTTCACATTACATAGTCCTGACTGCTGAACCTTTATATATATACAGTGTTGTACATTACATTGTCAAACAATTCATCCCCACACAGCTACCTCCTCATGTATCACTGGCCCCTCCCTTTTAGATTGTAAGCCCTCAGAGGCAGGGCCCTCCTTACCATCCTGTCTTGTATTGTGATTGTAATATCTTCCTTATATTGGCGCTATATCTATAAATCCTGTATAATAATACATTGTCCTCACTGCCTAATTCTATACACTGGGATGTACATTATATTATCCTGACTGCCTTATTCTGTACACACATGCGCACACAGTCCCAGTTCCGGGACAAGTTCCTTTAGAATCCAAGGGAAAAAAGTCAAAGTTCACCCCTCATGAACGGTGAACTACTTCAGCGGCATAGGTTGCTGTTCTTTCCCTTTTTGCACCCTCTGCGGATGCCTCTTCAGTCTACTCTTCCTCCTGACCCTGCATAGTCCTGACCGATGGGCTCTTACATTCTCCCGACCACTGCACTCTGTACACTGTGTTGTACATGACATGGTCCTGACTGCTAAACTCTATACATTCTATGGTTCATTGCATACTCCTGACCTCTGAACCCTATATGCTGTGCCCTGACCACTGCATATGAGAAGAAACACATACGGGATCTGCCCCATAGTGAGGGCCGGTGACGATGAGCTTTTGTTTTCCATACAAGTCTATGGTAGGGTGGCCATCTTTTCTTCAAGTGAAGCAGCAATTTTTTTTCTTGAGAATATAGAGAGAGCGAGGGGAGGCAGCCAGGGGAGGGAGTAAGGAGACCGGTCATAGAGGACTACAAATCCCAGCAACACATTATACAGCAATACAAAAATAATATGAAGTTACATACGCTGTGTTGTTTTTTTCGGGGTGACGCCCTGATGTCTCCAGGGTCTCAGGTGGCCTGTGTGGACTCTACAGGCTCTCAGGTGGGCAGTGCAGCCTCTCAGGAGGATGTTCAGGCTCTTAAGTGGACTATGTGGGCTCTCAGGTGGGCTGTGTGGGCTTTCAGGTGAACTCTACAGGCTCTCAGGTCGACTGTGCGCACTCTCAGATGGGCAATGCACACTCCTAGGTGGCTGTGTGGACTCTCAGGTGGGCTGTGTGCGCTCTAAAGTGGGCTAAGTACGTCCTACAGATTCAGCAATAGTTTTGTCACTTAAAGTGACATTAAGGCCTCATTCAGACGAGAAAAGGCTGGCCGCACCAGCGCTGGAGGGACAGCTCAAGAAACTACATTAAAGAAGATCGGATTAAGAGGCATCATTTAAGGTAAGTCCTTACTTTACAACTGTGAAGGGGGGGGACTTTAGCCTTTAGGCCTCATTCACACGAGAAAAGGCTGGCACGTAAAGCTTCATGCTGCGTGCAGGGTAGGGTTGCCACCATTTCTTCAAGCAAAACCCGAACACACTAGTGACGAGCTGACATTTTTTTGGGAGAATGAGTCGCGGCTTATTCATATGTAAATTGTGCCTCCCATTCATATGCAAGTATCACAGTTAAGACTACTTTCAGTGGTGGGTCAGTAGCAACTATCTTAATTTTGGTTGCCTCTGTCTGCCTGACATCTTGTGTCCGGGTTTCAGCTGCCATGAAACCCGAACACAGCATTCAAAACCCGGACTGACCGGGTGAATCCTGGACAGATGGCAACCCTAGTCTATGGTGGTGCAATACCTGCCTGAAGCAGGTCAGATGCATCTGTCGATGAATTCTGACTGATCGCAGACCTGCTGCCATTGGCACAAACCCAAATCCTGCTGACCCCCGGGCCCAGAATGAATCAGCTACCAAGCTGCCATCTCCGAATCTATAACTTCTATCTCTGATCTTCTCAGATACTGTGTGAGAGGGACAACATGTAGGAGAGCGGCCTGCTCAGGGTCATGGTGCAGTGTCCCCCTCAGACCAGCAGGCGGCGCTCTGCTACAATGAACTCTCTCCAGCATGTCACATGGAGGGGGATTTGGGTGTCAGAGGACAATATTTGGGTCAGTGATGAAGATCTGATGATGATAATAATGCTGTGTGAGCAGAGAAGTCTCCCGCCTGTCACAGACATTGTTCCATCACAAATCATTTCTAACAATATCTAACAAGAGGAATTCACTGCCGGAAAAACCACATAGAGCGCAGATGGTGGGGGAGGGCGCCGTGGTCTCCATTGTCACTGCAGAGAACCTCCAGACTTTCACCGCCAAACCGAACCTGAACCAAGGAATCAGATTATTATTATTATTATACAGGATTTATATAGCGCCAACAGTTTGCACAGCGCTTTACAAGATGTTCTGTGTTATGGCTC
>NW_017306844.1:9439-12375 GCF_000935625.1 Nanorana parkeri | reverse complement strand
GATAAGCCATCGAATGTAGAAAGTGACCTTCCACTGTGGGAGTCATATACCGTTATTATACAGTAGTGACATCACCGCTCTCCAGATATAGGTTATATTATACAGGAGCAGTGGCGTCACGCGGTGGGTGCGGCCCGCACCCGTGCGCCACCATTGGAACGGTGACACCAAAATGACTGACAGTCATTTTGGTGTCGCCCCCTATGAAAAGTCGGGCACTCAGTCACGGACCAAGAGCCCGACAGTGCCAGGAGAGAGGAGGGGACCCGCGTCATATCTCATCCCGCCGGGTGAACGTCCCCTCCTCTGCCGGCATCCATTACCAAGATGCCAGCAGGCGTCAAAAAGACGACTGCACATGCGCAATGCTAATATCATAGTCAAGACTATTTTCAGTGGGGGGCCAGTAGCCCCTATCTTAATTTTGGTTGCCATCTGCCTGACATCTTGTGTCCGGGTTTCAGCTGCAATGAGACCTGGACACAGCATTCAAAACCCGGACTGTCCAGGTAAATCCCAGACAGGTGGCAACCATAGCAGACACATGTAAATACAGCGGGTGATTTTAGATAATTGGAGGTCAACATTTCAGCACCTTGCAGCACCCAGGGCAGTGGGCAGTGCTGTTTGGCAGTACCGGGGGGGGATGTTTTTCTTTCAGGTCTTCATGTCATCAGCTTAATGCAATTAATCTTATCAGTTGGTGATAGCGCTGTATGCTGTGTGCTTCTACATATAGTGTATTATTAATCATATATCTACATGGGGCATGACGCTTCATTACATATGAAGGATCTGGTTCCTGCTCAGTAGTGCTGTGCAGTGATTGTAGTTTATGGTTACCCCCACTCAGTGTACCTCTATGAAAAGCAGCTGTTTAACAGGGATGCTGACTGTACTGCCTGATATGGAGACCGGAGGGAAATTCTACAGATCTGGAACATGGAAATCTGGAACAGCAGGCATGAAAAATGTGAAATGACATCCAATATTGCTGCCAGGTAAAGTAACTTGGAATCAGCTTATATCACTACATATAGGCTGTACTTGTATATGCTGATCCAGCAGCATTCAGTACAGCGCTCTGATACAACACCTCATTGAACCCCTCCTGCATATACAGTATATAGCAAATGATAATATATATATATATACATATATATATATCAAAATAAAACACTTGCTACACCAGGGGAAAATGCTGCGGAGCCGTCATGGCGGCCACCACTGTATTTCCTATATTCCCCTTTAATTAGAAGCCTGTCGATGTGTGACTGTCCTGCATGAGGATAAAGCTGCTGAATGGTCATGGCTGCCGCCTCTTTATTCTTTCCAGTTATCCAATAATGAGATATACGCCTGATTGTTCTTTGTTGCGTGCTGTGGCCAACTCTGCTACATGGTGTTGTGCCCAGACGTGTCCAGCAGAGGGAGACAACACAGCAGGAAAAGTCCACATATGGTTCCCCAGAATGACCCCTGGGCTGAATCTGATGAGGACGGCTTCCCTGTGAAGGGGACAGTCCCTGCAATATACACCACCATAAGATACAGTAGGTTCTGGCATTGTGCGGCCTTCACCCTCCAGGTGATAATGTGCTGTAGAAACCATGAGAATTGCTGGCCGGAGAGTCACGGCTTCACGCCTCGGGGATTGCTGGAAATAAAATTCTTTGCGCTCTACTTTATATGCGGCGACGGCTGCGCAGGAAGGCCGCTGTGTTGACTTATGGTAATTCCGGATAAATGGGCCATTCATGGCCCCGGCTGGAGGAATATTCAGAATGGACAATAACGGGGAATCTGGCGGAGATTTCACAGGTAGCGGAGAATGCGCTATACAGGCCTGGAAATATCAGGGGAACCACAAGGAACGTCTCCTAAGATGACTGCATGGACACCAGGCTGGAGCCTCTCCACTTTGCAGCTGCCCCACCTTTGTGTTATATTGAACTTTCCCTAAAAGAAGCATGGAGGCCGCCATCCCCATTTCTTATACTGCAAATGCGTGTTGTCCAGCTGTCATGCTGATCCCCGCCTCCAATATTTTTTTTAGTCAGTATCCCAAAACAAGTAAACAGATGAGGACTTCTGACTTTCTTGGTTCTTGTTCAGCTGCTCTAAATCCACAGGATTGTTGCACATTATATTGTCCTTCACCCCTTCACTCTATACAGTGTGGTACATTACATACTCCTGACCCCTGCACTATATACATTATGTTGTACATTACATACTCCTGACCCCTGCACTATATACGTTATCTTGTACATTATATTCTCCTGACCCCTGCACTATATCCATTATTTTGTACATTACATACTCCTGACCCCTGCACTATATACATTATGTTGTACATTATATTCTCCTGACCCCTGCACTATATCCATTATGTTGTACATTACATTCTCCTGAGCCCTTGCACTCCATACATTATGTTGCACATTACATACACCTGACCTCTGCACTCTATACAATATGATATACATTACATACTGTACTCCTGATCCCTGCACTATGTACATAATGTTGTACATAGAATTACATACTTCTGACCTCTGCACTCCATACATTATGTTGTACATTACACTCCTGACCCCTGCACTTTACACATTATGTTGTATATTACATAATCCTGACCCCCTCCCCCTGGGAAATGTAAGCAATGATGGTTGGGGCATTCATAAACAGGACTCACAAAGAAAATGAACCTGTTCTCATGTCCTCGGCTCCTCACTGTTTAGTAAATTGCTGTCTACAGAAGTCAGTGATGGCGGCTCATCACAAAGGTGCCAACAAACAAGTGTTAAAAAGAGTTTGTAAATAAATGAGAATGCAGCAAAGTGTAGAGCACATCATCACGCATTGCTCGGGTCCTCTGCACACACTGATAATATCGCCTTCGCCTTAAAGGAAGTTTCTATAAATTGTGTGCG
>NW_017306844.1:2442-9297 GCF_000935625.1 Nanorana parkeri | reverse complement strand
CAGCACGCTCAGCGATAATTTTACACTCCCTAAGTATATTAGCGTCTAATTACAGTGTGTGATTGCAGAATAATGAAGGGAATGTTGGGACGGGGAAGGGACGCCGCTGTATAATTTGCAGTTACATAACGTGGATATTGAGGGATTTGTCACGGTCGGCTGTCAATCACGCAGAGTCAAATTGATTCTGATCGACGTGCCGATGGACGCGCTGCTCTGAATAAAACGCTTATTAGGCTCCCAACTGAACTGCGAATGAAACTAATATTTTGGGGTTTGGACAGGCGGGGGCTTCAATGGGGACACATCTGCCTGTACTCATAGGACCTGCCTGGAACCTCTCCGTCCTAAATCGGCCGACGGACGGACGCAGCAATAGTGCGGCAAATCGTTCCTTCCGTAGAAAAGCCAACAATTGGCTCTCATGCTAGGGAGGCGCTCCTTGTGGGATGATGGTGGTCTGGGGCTCAGCTAGGTCACGGCTTTATTTTTCGCTGGACCAACTATGACTAGACTTCTGAGCAGGAAAAGACGACAATCAGAAAGGAAATGAGATTTCCCGACCAAAAACTAGTCAACGCCAAAATAAAAAATATTTGCTCGCCAACTTCTTTGTAAATCTTATATTATTAAAAGGAAAGCTCCAATCTTACTAAAATGTTGATGTCTCCGCTGCACAAGCCGTGTCAAAAAAGAAATGGCCTGTCAGTAATTGCAGTACTTGCAAGTTGGAGATTTCGACCAGACGGCATTAGACTGCAAAACACAAAGCTGCCGGAGCTCTGTACAGCTGCATGTTAACAATATTCAGCAGGTGGCAAACTCGACAAGTATTCTGAAGAAGCTATGCGCGCATGCGCACCGCAACTGTACAGAGCTCCAGTCTTTCTGAGCACCGGAAGTGAGGTAGTTGGAGATCTCGATAAGTTGGAGCTTTCGATAGAACACCGGTATCTCAGTCCAGGAAATAGATGGTGACCCTGGATGATGCCTGAACAAAGATGGAGCCATCCTACTGGAGAGAAAAGCAGATGAAGACATTGTCAGGGGGAGTCCTGTGATCTCTGTGAGAAGTAATAAATACTGCAAAAGACATGCTGATAGGTTAATTGGCTCCTGTCTAAATCGGCCCTGTATGTGTGCATGTGAGATGGGGGCCTTAGACTCTAAGCTCCTTTAGGACGGGTTCACACCTCTGTGAACTGGTCCGGAGACTATTTCTAGACTGCCGCAGTTCCAGTGCATTCCAGACCAGACAAAATGTAGTAGTGAAGCAGTATTTTTCTGGTCTGGTCTGGAATGGACTGCGCTGGTGTGAACAGAGGCCGGAAATAGCATAGGGATACATTAGGATGAATCTTGAGTCCGGAAACAATCTGGTCTGGTCTGGAGATGATCTGGATGTGGCGTGAATGGGCCCTGAGGGCAGGGACTGATGTGAATGTAAAGTGCTGTGTAAATTGTCGGCACTCTATAAACACCTGGAAGTGTTACAGTGACACATTACTGAGCATGAAAAATATATCTGATGACAGGTCCACTTTATTCTGCCTATAACATTTATTCTCATCATCCATTTTAGGATTCGCAGCCCTCGGGTCCAGGATTCTATTGTATCCAGGGAGCAGAGGTAACCAGGACAATAACCTTCAATGGAGGATAGAAAGATATGGCTGAAAGCAGGAGATTAAAATAGCCAACACCCAATCAGAGGCCAGCTGTTGTCTGCCTAAAGCAGGTCACTCAAGCTGCCCATACACCTTACAAATATCGGCCGATTTTCGTATGCGATTGCGTTTTCGTCTGATATTCGTAAGGTTGATGGGCAGTGTACAACCGCAAATACTGTACAAATTGATCGACTTTTGACTAACCAGCGGGTTAGAAAACTTTGGTGATCGTACGATTTTCGCAAGGTTGGTGGCATTTCCGTACATCAACATTTGTACGATTAACACTGCACATGCGCAGACGAAAATATGTGCGGTCAATTACCGCAATTCGTCCTGGTGCTTTCTTTTAATTACCACTGATCCAACCTTGCGATAATCGGGGCCGCCGTACGAAAATCGATCATTGGATGAAAAGTGTCGTCCGATGATTGCAAGGTGTATGGGCAGCCTCACTGAATGCAACTTCCTGATTGGCTCCTATAGACATTTTTTTATCTGGTAACATTTTATGGTTGGGTTGTACCGCTTGTCAGGTTTACATTGAATAGTACAGAAATCTTGACGTGGACATAGAGCCAAACTGATCACAAACATTGGAAGAGCTTGTATGAAGTGAGAATGGGATGACTGCACCAGGTGGAATCGTATCGATTAGGTCTGGAGATTACAATCCTTGTGTGGGTGGAGGGAATCTTAAAATCAGTTTCATAAAGTTCCCGTCTCAAATGAGAATTTTTAATTTTGAGCGGGCCATAAAAACGCCTTCCGCTGGAAGATAAGAAGAGATTGTGATGTGTGTGGAAGTCGGTGAGATCCTCTGCAGGCACGTCTGATGGGATTTGAAGTAGTGTAGTAGTAGTAGTGAAGAGTTTCTTTTATTCCTTTTTAGAGCTCATTTCAGACTTCCCTTCATCTATTATTTAATAATAAAATCAATACTTAAATAAGCGGCGTATTTCGCAGAGACGAGCATCCCCGGCCCGGATCCGCGCTCTGAATATTATCGATTGATACCTCGCGGATAAACAGTTTGTCTCTCTGGTAAAGCGCCGGCGCCTTGAGTTACTCGCACGTCGGATAAAAGACAAAAAAGAAGACATCGTCCCCAATCCTCAGGTTCTCCGCGTGCGTGTGAGGTTGAGGACGCGTAATTAGCACGATGGGAAATAAGACCAAACAAGATCTGCAACAAAGTACCGCTATGGCTTTTTGCTGCGAGGGGAAATGCTGCCGTGAAATAGATGATATGTATTCCTGTTCCCAGCGCTGCTATTCATTCACCGTACACTACATCAAACTAATGGTGTCTGTCCGCAAGGCTCTGCCTTCACCTCAATTGAATTTTGGCTCCGAGCTTAATTTTAATTGTCCGTGTGGTTTGTGCGTCACTGGGAGCCCAACTCCCAATTCATAATGATAACATCTCACATGACAAACTGGTATAAATAGAGAGATGAGGAGAGTGACAGATGGTGAGAGAGAGAGAGAGAGCTAGGGGGAGAGAGAGAGAGCTAGGAGGTAGAGAGAGAGAGAGAAAGGAGATGAGAAATAGGAGAGAGAAAAGAGAGGAGAGAAGACAATGAGAAGAGAAAGAGGAGAGAGAGGAGAGAGAGAAAAGGAGTTGAGAGCAAGGAGAAGGAAAAAAGGGAGGAGAGAGAGGGAGGTGAGAAGAGAGAGAAAGAAGAGAACAGAGAGATAGGACAGAAGAGAGCGAGAAAGAGAGGGAAGCTGGAGAGAGAAGAGAAGAAAGGACAGAAGGAAAGGAGAGAAAAAAAGAAGAGAGGAGGGAGAGGGAGGAGAGAGAGAGGGAGGAGAGAGAGGTGTGAGAAGAGAGAGAAAGGAGAGAAGAGATCGAGAAGAGAGCGAAGCGTGAGAGAGAAGAGAGGAGAGAGAAAAATGAGGAGAGGAGAGAGAAAAATAAGGAGAGAGACAGAGGAGAGAGAGAAAGGGTAGAAGACAGCGAAGACAGGAGAGAAAGCAGAGATGAGAGCAAAGAGGAAGAGAGAGGGAGGAAAGAAGAGTGAAAGGACAGAAGAGAGCGAGGAGAGAAGAGAGAGAAAGAAGAGAAGAAAGTGAGGAGGGAGAGAGGAGAGAAGACAGTGAGGAGAGAAAGGAGAGAAGAGAGGGAGGAGAGGGAGAAACAGAAAGAGCGAGAGGAGAGAAAGGGAGATAGAATTGAGAGAGAGAGAAGAGAGAAAGGGGAGAAGAGAGAGAGAATGAGGAAGAGAGTGTTGGAGAAATACAATGCGACATGGACACTATCCATCAGCCAGAAGAAAAACAAAATCATGATGTTCCAAATAAAGTACACAAACCAAGAGTTCTTCCTTTACATTAAACAGCTGCACTCACCTCGGCCTAGAAATAAACCGATCTGGAAGTAGAGGTCCTGAAAGACAAGGCCCCTTCTAAGCCATAGGGAGACAGCTGTACTACCTAAAACCACAGGTAAGAGTCTAGCGTAAAATCCTTGCCAGTGTCATCACCCCAATCCTCCTTTATGGCTGGAGTATGGGGCCCTGTCGCCTACCCAAACCAACCCGAATGGGACTCAACAGAACTATCCCATCTCGGCACGAACCTCCTCCAAGTACATCAGAGCACCTCCAACAATGTTAGCTGGCTGAACTGGTCAGATTCCCTTTACTCCTTGCAGTACAGAAGAGGGCACAATCATACTGGGACCACCTACAAAACAGCAGCTCCAACTCCATAATACTATCATGAAGACTTACTGGCCAACAAGGACTAGACTACACTGTGAGCTTTCCAACAACTCATCAGCACCTCCTCCATCCAAACTCCCAACAATGTGGTCTGGCAAAGTCTCAAATAAAGGGCATAATAAACAATTCCAAAGAAAACGATGTCAGAGAACAGAGAAATGACATAAACTCCTAAAAACTGTTCACCAGTCACTACAGAGAGACTACAAACTGACCCCATACCTAGAGATACTACAAGACCTCAAAGACCGAAAGACACTCAGCGTATACAGACTGAGCCCCACAAAGGAAGGTAGACTGTCCTAGCGGTGTGACCGGGATACACTAGTGGATGAAGTCTACTTCCTCCCAAGATGCCCCAAGTACTCAGCAATGAGAGACACTCTCTTCCAGAGACTTCACTTCTATAGACGAGGAAACTTCACATTGTACTGGGAGAAGAGAGCCAACTGGGGAAATAGATCCTCAATATGTTATAGCGTGTCATAGACTGAGAGGAACATGAGAAACTATAGACATATATATCCCCTACATGGACTCACCCCCAACACCCTTTATATTATCCCTTACCCCTGATACTGTCCCTGGACTCGCCTCCTATCCCCTTTATATTATCCCTTACCCCTGATAATGTCCCTGGACTCGCCTCCTATCCCCTTTATATTATCCCTTACCCCTGATAATGTCCCTGGACTCGCCTCCTATCCCCTTTATATTATCCCTTACCCCTGATAATGTCCCCCTCACCTCCTATCCCCTTTATATCATCCCTTACCCCTGGTAATGTCCCTGCACTCACCTCCTATCCCCTTTATATTATCCCTTACCCCTGATAATGTCCCTGCACTCACCTCCTATCCCCTTTATATTATCCCTTACCCCTGATAATGTCCCTGCAATCACCTCCAACCCCCTTTATATTATCCCTTACCCCTGATAATGTCCCTGCACTCACCTCCTATCCCTTCTAAAATGATCCCTTACCCCTGATAATGTCCCTGGACACACCTCCTATCCCCTTTAAATTATGCCTTACCCCTGATAATGTCCCTGCACTCACCTCCTATCCCCTTTATATTATCCCTTATCCCTGATAATGTCCCCGCACTCACCTCCTATCCCCTTTATATTATCCCTTACCCCTGATAATGTCCCTGCACTCACCTCCTATCCCCTTTATATTATCCCTTACCCCTGATAATGTCCCTGCACTCACCTCCTATCCCCTTTATATTATCCCTTACCCCTGATAATGTCCCTGCACTCACCTCCTATCCCCTTTATATCATCCCTAACCCCTGATAATGTCCCTGGACTCAGGGACCATTCTGCCCCATGTGCTCCAAGATGGAGACTCTCATAGTTTAGAGTTAGGACCGCACTATAAGAGGTGCCTTGGCGCGGCAGTGCGGCTTACACATCCTTTGCAGAAGACGTGTATCCAAACCTCTGTCATTGTCCTTAGTGGTGAGACAAGTTGTTTTACATGCTAGTTTGTGAGTGTGCCATGATGCCTTTCTACTGCACTCACCTCCTATCCCCTTTATATCATCCCTTACCCCTGGTAATGTGCCTGCACTCACCTTCTATCCCCTTTATATCATCCCTTACCACTGATAATGTCCCTGCACTCACCTCCTATCCTCTTTATATTATTCCTCACCCTAAGGGCTCATTCACACGGGAATCGGCCGGCACATACAGCTCTGTGCTGCGTAGGGAGGTGTATGGCCGCGTATTCCCATAGAGAAGGACGGGGGCTGCGTACTAATCACACGCAGCACCTATACTTCCTGGGAGCTGCCCGATACGGCCGTGCACGCAGCAGAGAGCTGTACGTGCCAGCCGATTCCAGTGTGAATGAGGGCTAATAATGCATATATTCCTTCTGCCCCCTCCATCCATTCCATAAAAGTTTCTAAATTGCTTTGGAAATGCTAACATGTATTTGGTCCTGCTAATAAAGCTTAAGATGGAAAGTGATGGTGGAAAGAAAAGACATGGAGTAAAATAAAGAAAGAAAATTTAAGGGGGGGGGGGGGGGGGGGGGAGGAGGGGTTCTGCCGCCTCTCCACAGACATATCCGTTGAAATTATATCACTATTTCCAGACATTCGCAGGGTGAGAGCACACAAGGTTAGGATGACCCCCCACTGCTTCACCTCATGTGAGACCTGCAGTGCAGTACAGGGATCTTAGACTCAGATTATGGTTTATGTTTTTTACCATTGTACATCATTGTGGTCTCCCGCGTCCTCCTGTCCGGTCACTGGGAGTCTATCAGGAAACAATTTATCTCATTATCACACTGAAGAGTTTCCTCTCCAGTTTCACAAGAGATGTTATCACAATCCACTTGTCCAACTGATGAATAAACTCTTCCTGATTGGCTGACCTCCATCTCCGGTGGTCATGCTGCCCCTTCCTATAGTAATCAGGTCGCCTTCCTCCCCTCC
>NW_017306844.1:0-2236 GCF_000935625.1 Nanorana parkeri | reverse complement strand
TATATATATATATATATATACACAC
This sequence comes from Nanorana parkeri, assembly GCF_000935625.1. Classification (NCBI taxonomy): domain Eukaryota; kingdom Metazoa; phylum Chordata; class Amphibia; order Anura; family Dicroglossidae; genus Nanorana; species Nanorana parkeri. The sequence continues at coordinate 2,211 of NW_017306844.1, read as the reverse complement.
ACACTGCAGAATGTCCCTACAATACAGATCACATAATACAATGCTGGAGTCTCATGGTAATGCACAGATACTCCGAGCGCTGTCTGCTGGTCTTCTATGAAGTTATACATGGGTGCTAATACTTTTGTAGACTTTGTAACCCCAAACTTCCCTGTCATACCACAATGGCACAGAGCGGTGCAGCGCAGTTTTCTCCATTTCCCTTTATTTACTGATTTTATTTAATGATTTATATACAGATGTGGCGGAGGCTTCCGAAATGTTGTTAGGTTATCAGAATGAAGGATCGTTCTATAACTGAGGGCTTTCTCATATCTCACAGGCAGCCAGCAACAGCCTCAAAAAGAAAACGCTTAGTGATCATGTCTATGAGAATATGGCGGCATTACTGAACAACTGCGGATCTTCCTCTTTCTCTCCAATGGGCAGCTGGATGATTATGGATAACTGTAACCCTATCCCCTACACTAACCCTAATGTTATCTCTAACTGTAACCCTATGCCTTACGGGAACCCTAATGTTATCACTAACTGCAACCCTATCCCTTACACTAACCCTAATGTTATCAATAATTGTAACCCTATCCCCCACACTAGCCCTAATGTTATCAATAACGGGAGAGGGTGTGGGGTTATATTGAAGTCAATGGCACGGCAGCCATGCCCCCCACTCACAGTGCGATGGCCCGCACCCGGAATGCAGGCACATTAGTGCCTGCATTCCGGTCCAAAATAGCGCTTGCAGCATTTTTGCGGATCTGGACTGGACTGGAGCGCAGGCACTAATGTGTCTGGGTTCCGGGTGCGGTCCATCACACTGTGGGCGGGGGGCATGGCTGCGGTGTCATTGACTTCAATGCACAGCCACGCCCCCTCCCGCCCCTGAATGCAGATGTTTTTTCGTTGGTAGATCTCATTAAGCTCGTCATTTGAAAAGTAGATCTCCAGACGAAAAATCCTTACACTAACCCTAATGTTATCAATAACTGTAACCCTATCCATTACACTAACCCTAATGTTATCAGTAACTGTACCCTATCCCCTATACTAACCCTAATGTTATCAATAACTGTAACCCTATCCCTTACTCTAACCCTAATGCTAACTCTAAGGGTCTGATGTATAAAACATTTGCCCTGCATATATCTTGCCCAGCATATAAATGCCGTTCACATGGCATTACTGCCACTAGGTGCAGCTGAGAGCATAGGAAATTCCTATAGTTCTTTGATCTATCTGGTTGCAGTAATGCAATACAAACTGCATTCACCTAGCTATATGCTGGGCAGAAGTTTTATACATCAGACCCTTAATGTAACCCTATCCCTTACACTAACCCTAATGTTATCAATAACTGTAACCCTATCCCTTACACTAACCCTTACCCTTACCCCATTGCTAACACCAGCAGTAACTCATTGTCTATCAACAAGGCCATTGATCACAATCTCCACACTGATGTGATTTTTGTAAAGCAATTTTCATGTAAGCTGGACACATGGCACAATTTTAGAATTTGAATAATTACATTAGAAAAATGTGTGAATCTTGTGTAACATTTGTGTGAATCTTTTTTTCAATGATTATCCACTTTTATATCAGCTCTACTAATCTCCTCCAGCCACTTCCTGTCTACATGAACTCACTCCACTGTGAGTTGCACATTGTTGCTCTGGACCAGCTTCCTGATAGTGACAACGCTGGACCACACCTGTGCAATGTGTCATCACGGCCACCAGGGACACATGTGACAGGGTGACAATGCAGGAGCACAGTTGGGGGAGAGAGATCATTGTCGCCCTATGGCAGGAAGTGCCTGAACAAGGAATTTCATGAAAGGGTCACTTGGGATTATTTATTTGGAAGCTGCAAATATAAATCATTTTGAAATAACATTAATATATTAAAGTAGAATTAAACTTTCAATGATAAATCCAGATCAAACTAATATACATGGACCTGCATAGCACTTGCATCATGTTACCTAACAGCTGGCTCCAATTTTCTCAGCTCCACTTCCCTGAACTTCCTGTCCGGTACAAGATCACAAGGGACAGAGCAATCTCCAGCAACTATCCATCTACTAGCTTGGGAATAAAGAGCAGGGAAGATGTCTTGCCTTGCTGTGCCTGTGTGCTAGCGGAGACTCATACAGCTTACTAGCACACAAAAGGGTGGCTCCGTAGGACCCTGCAAGGGAAAGGAGCCACC
>NW_017306843.1:1002487-1033949 GCF_000935625.1 Nanorana parkeri | reverse complement strand
GTCTTTATTCAACCTCAAATACTATGTAACTATGTACTATACTGGACTGAATTAATCAGTATGGCGCTTTCATTTGTTCACTTCCTAGGGGAAAGTGACATCACCATAACGCAATAATTCATCCTGGGAAAGCTGGGTGCTTGAATCCCTGCAAAAATGCAATTCAGCACTGTAAATACTTTAAGTGTCTGTGTTACCCGTGATCCAGAAAACTCTAATAGCAATGTAAGTACAAAAGCCAGCAGCATCCCTGATGCCTAACCAGTAAATTTCCAGCAGCTGCTCCCTAGTAAATGGAAGAACAAAATCTGATTGTTTGATCTGGCGCACAGAAACCTGTTTCTTTGAAATGTGTAAAAAAAAAAAAAAGAGTTCAATTTGAAGAGTTTGAATTGAAAGATGTGACTGGTGCACCAATTGTTTATAAATCCCAAGTGCAACTTTTTAAACAAAAAAAAAAAAATCTCGCAATCTGCACAAAATAAATTATGGTACAATAGAGGTGTGCAGTAGTGGTGATGGCACAAGACTGTTACACATTATATCATGCATCAAATAAACTATAAGGGTTATTCACAATAGGGTGAAGAGTTTGGAGAAGGCAGGAGAAGTGAACAATCTAGGACAATATAGCTGATTTGGAAAAATTCTCCAATGCAGCTCACTTTCCAGTGCAGCGATGTTGTCCTAGATTGTTCACTTCTCCTGCCTCCTCCAAACTGTTCACCCTGTAGTGAATAACTCTGTATATGTGCTGTGAAATAGTAGTAGTTTGACAACTAAAGTTTTAATCACTAGGTTAGTGTAAGTTTATTTTACCTACTGACAGAAGTATGACACCTGACATAAAAAGCTACAACTCCCAACTGGTTATACCTGAAATCTAGAATGACTAGATATTGATCTCCATTGTGCAATTTATTACCATGTTTCCCAAGATTTTATCACAACTAGTGTCAGAGTTCATTCTGTAGTTTTTACTATGAATATACCCACGTGCAATTCTACAACTCTGTGTGCTGCACTGCCGGTCACTATACAGTCTTTAGCATATAGTACAACACATCAGCTCAAAGTGGTGTCACCTCCACAGCATGGGTCCAGGAGCGCTGGGTGCAGGCACAGTGCATGCGATGTCAGTAATATCCCGAACAGAAAATGAACAACGCACACACAACATACTTCTACTTAGACACTGGGGGAAATTTACCAAAACTGGAGCGGACACAATCTGGAGCAGTTGCCCATAGCCACCAATCAGCTTCTATCTTTTATTTTTAAAGCTTAACTGAACAAACTAAAAAGAAGCTATTTGGCAGCTATGGGAAACTGCTCCAGATTCTATCTGCTCCAGTTTTGATAAATTCCCCCTATTGTATTTTAAATTTGTGCAAATCTCAGGTATATGTAAACCAGTGGCGTCACAAGGGGGATGCGGCCCACACCCTGGTGACACCATTGGAGGGGTAACACCAAAATGACTGACAGTCATTTTGGTGTCACCCCCTATGAAAAGTCAGGCACTTGGTCAAGGACCGAACGCCCGACAGTGTCAGGAGAGAGGAGGGGAAGCGGCAGGCGTCAATAAGATGACCGGGGATGCGCAATGACGTCATCACACAAGTGTGCGGCAATGTCACGTGCATTCGCGAGGTGTCACCCGGTCTGCGCTCCGGGTGTCACCCAGCCTCGGGACGCCCCTGATGTAAACCCAAAACCAACAATGTAATACAGTAAACTCTCAGTTATCCGGCACCCATGGGGATCGGTAGGTGCCGGATAACTGTAGTTTCTTGTTGCTTGAAGTTAACCGTAAATCTCAAACAACTCGCTCCTCTGCTCAGTGGACGAGCACTATAGCCAACCTGCTATTGGCTATTGCAATAGCAGGCTGGCTAATTTTACCCATTGTTTACATTCTGCTGCCGACCACGGAATCTAGCCACCGGTCGGCGGCAGGATAAAATAAATTAAATAATGATTACATTTAAAAATATATAATTATTATACGTTTTTTTTTATAATTATAAATTAAATACATTTAGTTGCTAATGAATTTTTTTTTGTGTGCACAAGTCTATCAAGTAACCAGCAATTTTTAATGTGATTAGATGTGGTGGCTGCATTAGTTTTCATTTTATAGGCTAAAAACAGAAAATACCTGTTATGTGCCAGAAATGCTTTGTCTGTAGTACTTCCTGTGAGATGAAGCAAAAACAATGTTATCTATCTTGTGTAAACTACTAATTCTGTAATTCCACCGGAGGTGTTCATAGAGATGAGCAAAGGCAGACATGTTTGAAGTCCACCCTTGCTGACAACCATGCCTCCTTCCTCCTGGTGGGAGTTGGCATAGTCACCCAGGGACAGGATGTGTGTTGTTCACATGATTATCAGGCGAAAATAAAAGTCTGAAAACGAATGCAACCACCACATTTAAGGACTAAAAATCTGCAGTATATTATTTTTGTTTTGGGGTTTAGATCTTTTTTAAGCATAAACAGATTCTCTGACATGCAAAGAGGGGGGGGGGGTGAGTGTTTGAGGCTGCACCCTAGGCAGCAGTACGCCCTAGTCGGCTGCCTAGTTTGCCTAGTGGCAGCACCGGCCCTGAGGATAGGCCTGAATCTGAACCTGGTCAAATGTTCTAAGATGAATTGAATAGACTTTCTGACTTTAGCAAAGATGCAGTTTTTACTGAATGTTTTCAGCACTTTGGTGATATTGTATACTTGAAGTTGATCTTTAAATGATAAAAACACTTGATTGCTTGCTTTGGCAATACACTACTCTGGTATTGTAATTCTTGTTATTCAGCCCCACAATCTCATCTCCGGTCTTGTTATGTGGCATAAGGAGAAGTTGGTGATATAGGCAGTGAATGGGCATGTAGTATTCTCAAGCAGAACGGAAAACGTTTTAGTATTGTACTCATTGCTTTGACCCGGTATATCTTCCAAATTGTGATGGTTATCAATTGTGACTATCAATCCTTGAGCCGTATCCAGCTTGAGCTGAAAGCCGTGTATGGTTTTGCTGATTTGAGGTGTTGTTTTGCACTGCCTTGGTGATCATTGGAGTGGAATCATTTTCCGTCATTAGGTTTTGTTGGAAATATTATGACAAATGTCATTATTAGGGTGAGACTTGATGATGCTAATAAGCAGAGTAAATATTTCATGCTGTCAGTGCGTATGAAGAGCATGTTAACTGCAGTCCTGTTGGCTCAGCATGGATGAAGACGTAGCATGGCACATGTTCAGCTTTGTGTATTAGCTAAATGAACCATGTACTGCGAGGCTTGTGTATACAGCTTTTTGTAAGAGGAAAGACTAACACCCTGACCTGTCTGGCATGCAGCTGCTGTTCAAAACAGTGGTGAAGAGCTTATGTATACTTTTACATCTACCTGTATTGTATTGAGTTGTATTGCTTCTATTGCTGTAGTTGGCACAGTTGTAATAGAAGGTTTTACTGAAGTATGAATCACATCTACTTTTTGTGTAGGGAGTTTAGGACTCATTTACACTGATGCATTGCTCTAACATTTGGTGAAACGCATCATGTTACCGCAACGCACATTAACATTAATTTAGAATGGCACCCCAACTTGTATAGTAGCTGCCAACTCACCTGCAACACTGTGCACCACAACAGAAATAGTGTGCATTCTGGTGCACTGCATTGCAGAAAATGCTGCAGCTTGGTTAGGGTGCACTGCCGACCCATTCGGTAAATGGTTTGCCTTAGTACATGATGACTTAATGCATAAAAACGCATTGATAACAGGTACACCGGAGTTGCCCCGAAATTAAAATTTCAAAACCAAACTGAAAAAAAATGTCAGGCTGAAACCGAAAATGTTTTATATTTTAACTCTTTTTAAAAGAAAAATACAATATTTTTTATTTTTTTATAAACTTTTTTAATTTTTCATTTTTATTAAATATTTTTATTTTTTACTTTACTTTTAGGGGCTTCGGGGAAATATTAGGGGTCTAAACATACCCCTGATATTTCCCTTTTTAAAATAGAAAAAGATTGAGGACATAGAGTCCTCAATCTCTTTTTCTGCAGCCCCTGTTATCGATGAACAGAAATCCTCTTAGTGTTCCTGTTCATTCATAACTTGAGAACATTGTGTGTTTACTATAACCACAATTATGAATGAACAGGAGGTGGATCACTTCCCATTCATTCATAATTGAGGATATAGTAACCATACTCTGTCCTCAATTATTTACAAACACTCAGTGATCGCTGAGAGTTTGCGCTCGCTCTTCTTCCTGACACGCTGTCACGGGAGGCTGAGCGAGTGGTGCGGGAGGAGAGCTCAGCCTCCTGTGACAGCGCTGGCTGTCTCCGCCCATACACCGCTTTCCCGATCGGTGACAGGAGGCTAAGCGGTGCGGGGAGGAGAGACGCTGGCCACTCACAGGGCTCTCCTCCCGCAGTGCTCGGCTGCCTGTGACAGTTTCTAACCTCCCCGCTGGGATACAGAGCAGCGCCCAGTGGGGAGGAGAGAAAGCAGGGATGCGCCTCTATCGGCCAGAAAATGGCACTTTCAGCAGTTTCAACCTCTAGGATCTTTTGCAAAACCTCTTCCGTTCAGTTGCGTTTTAAAAAAAATGTTTTCCTCTTCTTTTTTTTGCCAATCTTTATTTTAATTAATGTACTGAGTGGGCAAACATATATGTACACTGTATGTCTTTTTTTTTTTACTTCCGTTCCATTCCATTACAATTACATTGGTTTTCATTCTGTTCCTTTATGTTGCGCTTTAAAAAAGTGGCAGTGGCAGCCTGAGTGGTTTCCTAACGCCCACTAAGATGCCCCTAAGCTATCTTCTAAGTTAGAACCTAGCATACCCACTTCTTCTACTCCCCACACACATCCACATCAGACAAACTGATCCCTGCCTGGCAATGACTTACAACTGAGCTTCAAAGCACCTATGATACAATCAATTGACTATACACATGCAATAGACACACAACAGTCTCTCCAGATTCGTGCGTTCTTTTAGAGCAATCAAAAACCAGCTTATTAATTTTTATGTTTAATATCCCTAGGCAGGCAGCGCATACAAAAAGGTAGTTACAAAAATAAGATGTTACAAGGTGAGACAAGGTACATACAAGCAAACAGTATGAAAATTAAAACGGGATAAAACTTACAGAAATTAAGAATAATCCTGCTTCCTGGGTTGGATAAAAAAAAGTGGACACACAATACCCAAGTGGAAACACAATACCCAATGTCACATACTGTCATACAGAGCACCGTATGACAGTATGTGACAATGGGTATTGAATAAACATATAAATTCTTTAAAAACCCTTCATGTGTGTGCCGGTGAATTACTTTTATTTACTATTAGTGTTTTGCACTGCGCCATCCATGTGGTCCCCTGGGCACCACATATACCTTGTGGTTTTGAGACCGTGGCAGTGCGAATGGGATTTGGACTTTGTTGACATTTCAGGATGTCTTATTATGACAAAAGGCCACAAAATATTATAATTTTATGGCTGCGCCATGACACCCATTTCCTGCAAAGCTACGGCGTGCACAGCTCATGGTTCCCATGCCCTGCGATTCTACAGAGTTCACAGCTCAAGGTCCTCATGTCCTGCAATGCTTCATAGTTCACTACTCCTGTTCCCCATGTCCTGCAAAGCTATGGAGTGCACAGCTCATGGTCCCCATGGCATGTCCTGCAATGCTACAGAGTGACCAGCTCATGCTCCTCATGTCCTGCAATGTTGTTACAGCGTGCACAGCTTTTGGTTCCTATGTTCTGTGATGTTCTAGAGTATATAGCTCATAGTCCCATGTCCTGCGTTGTTATGGAATAAACAGCTTGTGGTCCCTATGTGTGCAGTCGATCTATTCTACAGGTTTCCTGTTAGAAGCTTGTTTTATTTAACCAGTAAATTGCCTGAGCATGGAAGGGTAAGAAACTCAGTCAGGTTTTTTACTGCTGTATGTGCCCCACTCAGGAGATTATACTTCACTACCTGCCCTGGTAACACCATGAGGCTTATTTGAAAGCAGAGCTATGGCCACACTGTGTTCATTCTGCTGCAAACACTGCACATTTATAAAGCACAGCAGGTCCTGGAGCTGAGCTGAATGAACGGTCTGAGGAAAAGAAGCCAGGTTAGCCCTTCCCCACTCAATACAAAACAAAAAAAGAAAAAGTTTTGACTAGAGAGGGGAATTTAAACGTTCCCCTTATGATGTATTCTTTTGGCAATGGCCTTATTTTTAAAGCGGGGGAGGGTAGAAATGTAGTTTTTTTTTTTAGTCTAAAATAAACAAGTAAAGGGAGTTTTGATTCTTTTGTCTATATGGCAGTCAATTCATTCTTTCATTACAGGAAGTAAAGCTTCCAAGATATGTTTTACCATGCATTATGTATTGCATAATGTTATTTGTATGTAGTGATGAGGAAACACAAGATTTCACATGGAGTATCATTTTTCATCTTTCGTAATATTTTACTGATAACTTTGTTACACACTAAAGATGTATTTATAAAGAATTTGCAGAGCCATGCATCCTGCGAAACTGTCTGTGCATATGTTCCGGTCTAATGTAATACAAGATAGGGACTGTAGGTTCGTTCTTAAGTTGAATTTGTATGTAAGTTGGAACAGCTACATTTTTTAGGTGTAACTCCAGCCAAAAAAAACATTTTATAGTTTTGAATAGCATAGGGAAGAGTTAAGTTTGTTTTGCTGTCTGTTCCCCTGTTCAGAACCAGCACTTGTATCAGATTTGTTTTTCAGCATTGTTATAGGCAAACAAGTAGACAAGGAAGACAAATAAAAGTGTTCAGTGCACTGTGCAGTACATACAGGGTTATGACAGGGGTAATGACAGTCAGTGCCAACTTCCTGTTCAGTACCAGACCCGGAAGAAGAGGCGGGGCACTCACAATTTCCTGCAGGAGGTGCATTACTACAACCCAGATGCACTACTCGCCTGCGATCGTCGGCACGAGCACCGTTACTAGCGGAACGCTGCGCAGTACAGTGGCTGCCAGCTCGGACCTCGGTTCGTAAGTACAAGTTGTATATAAGTCGGGTGTTCGTAAGTCGGGGACTGCCTGTACTGGCAGAATATCATATTATGGCCACTAGATGGAGCTAAGGTACACAGGAAATAAGTATTTGATTCCTATGCTTCTCAGCACCATCTAGTGGTCGTAATGTGATATTTTCCTGATATTATATTCAACCTGGAAGGAAAATATACTAATAACATTAATTTTTGCCCCCCATTCGCACAGAATTAATGTACATGAAGTTTCACAGGACGAATCGTTCTGCAAATGTTTTTTTTTTTTTTTATAAATACACCTTTATAAATACACACATACTCCTTTATAGTAACATTTTATTGACACCTTTACAGTACATAGGTGACAAAACAGAGAAATAAATATTTGGCCTTTAAAAATAAATACAACGGTGTCATATAAACCACTGTCAAAACAGTATTTAATGGCAGTATTTAATGGCTGTATTTCATTGTTCTCTCTTTATTAAAGTAGATATAAACCCTACTGGTTAACATGTAGTTTGCGGTAGAACTGAGGGAAAAAAATGCCATGGTTTGTTTTTTCTTAAAATTCTGGGTTTTTTCATCCTTTTTTTTTTTTTTTTTTTTGCATTTCAGTGCTACTGATCTCCTCCAGCCTCTTTTAGACACTTCCTGTCTCCTATACTCACTTCAGTGTTGGCTGCAGATCAATTCTCTGGACAGGCTTCCTGATAGTGATAACAGTGGACTGTGACCAGGGGGAGCATGTGACAGGGGGACACTGCAGGAACACAATCAATAGACAGTTGTCATTTCACAACAGGAACTACCTAAACAAGGACCTTCATGGCAGAATGATTGGCTGTAATTGTTTTTAAAAACATGACATTTTATTAAAGCTTTTATGAGATTTTAGTGATTGGGTTTAGATCTTCTTTAAGGTAAATGTGATTGCCCTGCAACTTGCACATTATTTCTGTTTTATCACTGATCTTTACTTTATCTGCAAATACGCCAGTTAGACTTAAGGTGGCCATACACTGTACAACCATCGCAGGACCTTAGTCTTGCGATGGTTGTAAAGTGATGAAAAAAACGTACGATCTGCCCATCTTGGACAGGCAGATCGTACTCTCGATCATCGCAAGCCCGCCCCCCTGAGGGGCGGGCTTCCGATGACCGCAATGCTGAACGGGCAGTGTGCGCGTGCGGCATTTGTCTCCCGAGCACCGTTCAAACCAGCCGAAAATCGTACGATTTTTCGGCTGGTTTTCTAGCGTGCTCCTTAGACAAAAGACCTGCGACCGTACAGTAGAAAAGGTCGCACGTCTTCGTTCACACTGCTCGATTCTCGTACGATCGCGGGATTTCCCGCGATTCTCGTACGAGAATCGAGCAGTGTATGGGCACCTTTACACTTGGCTAATCTGCTATCAATCAGTTCTGCCAATCTTATAATCACCTGTCCCTGACCTAGCATGATGTTGGCTCCGTAGCCTCCTTGGTCTTGTTTTCTGGGTCTGTGCATAAGCAACGCACTCTCTGTTCATACTCAGGACTCTGTTTAGAGCAGCCTTTCTCAACCAGGGTGCCGTGGCACTCTGGTGTGCCTTCTGGTTTCCTCAGGGGTGCCTCAAAATTTTGTGGTAGTGGGACTGTGATGTGAAGAGTGAATGAAGACTGAGGTAAAGGGGGAACTCTGATATGTGGAAGAGGGACTTCTGATGTGAAAGAGAGGGACACTGGTGTGAAGGGGGAAATCTTGATTCGAAGGGGGCACTTCATTGTGAAGGGGCAAACCCACTTTGTGAGTTTTTGTGTGGGGTCCCCCTTAAAATCTATCACATTTTAGACTGGGGTGCCTCGAGATTTTGCATACTTTTAAAGGGCATCGTGACTACACAAAAGTTGAGAAACACTGGTTTAGAGTGCTAGATCTCAAAGGTTTGAATAGAGATTGCAGAAAATAGGCTGCAAAGCCAAAATCTTGTTGGATCGGGGACAGGTGAGCATCACACTGGGGGGGGCTCCCAACACAAATAGTGCATAATAGCTATTTTTTCTCAAACTCAGTGCTGTCAGAAGGGGATACTCATCACATATTACCCATGTCCATGTACACCCCCCCAGATGCCATGTTTATTGAGATGAATGGGTAGGTACAAACATGCACTAATTTCCCTTGCATTAATCTCTGTTGTGTCAAACTGAACAGGAATTTGCTTTAATTTCTCTTTCTAATGGACCTCCTGTCATAGGAGTGTTTTAAAAACCATGTGGATTGCAGCGCAGAAGCCATACATGGTCTGTAAAGCATATATCCAAAGTAGGAGTGCAAAGGCTGTAACTGAGATTGTAGTCCTTGTTTCTCTTCTTGGGAGTATAAATTAATAACAACAATCTTCTAAATGAGTGATTCAGGTTGCTGCACTGGTGCAAATTAGATTCAAATGTTCATTCTCTGTAGGTTTGGATTTGAATGTTTGCTTTTAATTAGTGGCCTAATAAAAGCAAACATTCAAATTCAAAACCCTTGCATTAAAGGAAGAAGGTGAAAACTCTAACCCTAAGCAATCTACCGGTGCAAAGTTTGGGAACAAAGCAAACATCAGATTGGTTTATACAGGAAACTTTTACATTTTTGAAAGCTTTTATTTTCTATTGTTTTTAAAATACAGATGCTTTTGTAGAATGTGAAGGGTTAATCAGTCTTACCTTCAACCGAGTGGCTCAAACAGGAGTAGAGCCAGCATTAAGTGATTCTGATAAGCCATTGGTTGTTTTTCCAGTCTGCATTGCCATGGTCACCATTTTCTTGGTGTGACTCATATTGTTACAGCGAGTCTTTAAACTGTGCACTGAATTCATCTGTCACACAAAGGCATGATTATTCCAGGCCAGCAAGCTGTGTCCAAAAAAGAAAGAAAGCTATGCAGGGGAAAGCATGGCTGCGCGCCTCAGCATTTCCTAAACTTCTGACATTTAATCGGTGGTAATGTCAAGCACACAATGGTGTCTTGCTAAACTGTAATTCTGTTCAGTGCGTGCAAATAATGAGCGGGTTTAAGAACGAAGTGTGGAATGCTGCTGAATTCTGTGATCAATACTTGGCACCCTGTGTGTTTTTCCCCTTCTTGTACTGCAGAAGTTGCTCATTACTTATGACAGCCGTGAAGAGTACTGTACAGTACATTGAAAACAGAAATAAATAATGCAGTGGAGATTTTTTCATATTTGGGCCTCTGGATTACATGAAATGATTTCTTTATAATTTACTGGAAAAACAATGATTCTATGATATCCACAAATGTTCATTATTACAGGAACAGGAAGTGTAAATGGACAGACTCCACAGCAAATTCATGATAGGGTCCTTGGATTGTTACCTATTAAGTAGGGCTGCGGAAATTAACGATCAATCCCTCAATTAATCGTTAATGTTTTTGATCGATTTAAAATGTTTTTGATCGGTACTCACCTCTCCGCCGGCTTCAGGGATTTCCGCCGGAGATCCGGTGACGTCACGGACATCGACATCACCGGACTCCTCCCCCCTTCCCCAAGTGGCTCCGTCGGCTAACAAAGGGAAGGGGGAGGAGTCCGGTGACGTCGATGTCCGTGACGGCTAACAAAGGGAAGGGGGGAGGAGTCCGGTGATGTCTATGTCCGTGATGTCACCAGACTCCTCCCCCCCTTCCCTTTGTTAGCCGACGAGAGACTAACGAGGGAGAGGAGGAAATCCAGCAGCAGTGTTATTTAGTAGTGTACTCAATCTAGCTGATCGTATGAATGTAGCTCCATTTTATGTATCCATTGCATGCATTGTGTTTCTTACAATCATTTTAGATGCTCAGATATGCTTTATGGTACAATTGATTTAACAACTTGATTCTAAACTCAGTTTAGAATGCTTGTTCTGGTGTTATGACGCCATGCAATGATTGTCTGCAGGCAACGCTTTTTAATTATTGTTACGAGAAGGCCAGTCTAAGCCGGGGCAAATGTGTGGAAGATTACACAATTAGCCTGCCTTCCCTTTCTATGATAAATCGGGACTAGATCTCCAGAGGAACAGCCTTAACCCGGCCTATTGATGTTAAAATCCATTTGTCAAGCAAGCTGTCACCGCTGCAAGCACCAAAGGTCAATAGATAATTGTGGTATAAAATGCCTACGACAATATCCCACCTGCAAATAAAATAACACTTTGATCGATTGCACTCTTACATGATATATATGTTAAGAATATATGACTGTAGTTTAATCTCTGAAAAGTACAGATGAGATACACACATATAAATGCTACATTAAATTACTGTGAATTATTTGTTCAATGACGGAAGATAAAATGATCTTAAAGGAGAACTATGGGGTTAAGGCTTTTCTCCATAGTTCTCCTTAGGGTAACGGGAGGACACAAACTAGCGTCCTCCCGTTACCCTAGGCTCAGTATGCCGGGATCCGCACAGCTGCTGAGTGACAGCTGGCTCTGCCTATCTAGAGGCAGAGCCAGCATACCCGCCCCCTCCCCCATCCGTTCCGCCAGTCAGCGCTGGTGGATCGGAGCGGGAGGGGGGAATCCAGCCCCCCCCCTGTCACGGCAGAGAGCCGTGACAGGATCGAGAGGTGAGTGAACGCCGGTATGTGTTCGTTCACCTCCCGATCTACTGAGCCGACCTGTGACAGTCTCATTGTCACAGTTCGGCTAGAACTATGAGGTGAGTGAAAAGCACTCACCTCATAGTTCTCCGTTAATGCCTGAACTCATGCTTGCAACTTTGGCATGTGTTAGTAAAACTGTACACATCTTTGTAACTACAGTACTTGGTGTATGCAGGTATAATACCTTATGTTCAGGACAAATTGAGCCTTCATTTGATAGTAAATGTTATGGGATACCATTGATTTATTTTGTATTATTATCAAAGGAAAACTGGGCCAGATTTTTTAAAAGATATTTTAAATTTCTTTGTGTGGCCCTGTCCTCATTACCATTGTTGCTCAGACAAGAATTCTGTATGTGCATTATAATTAATCGATTAATCCATTTTTAAAAAAATCTCAATCGAACACGATAATTTTAATCAGTAACAGCCCTACTATTAAGTGTTACAGTAAAGACAAACACAACTTAAAATCATTAGAAAACCTGTAGAGCTGCAAGACCGGAACATTTTAAATATCTCCCTTTTGATGGGTAACACATCTGATGTATGCTGTAGGTATATACACTGCCTGGCCAAAGAAAAAGTCACACACTCTCTCTAATATTTCATTGGACCACCTTTAGCTTTGACTACGGCACACATTTGCCATGGCATTGTTTTGATAAGCTTATGCAACCTTACAACATTTATTTCCATCCAGAGTTACATTCATTTTTCACCAAGATCTTGTAGTGATGGTGGGAGAGTCGGACCACTGTGTAATGTCTTTTCCAGCACATCCCAGAGATTCTCAATGGGGTTAAGGTCTGGACTCTGTGGTGGCCAATCTGTGTGTGAAAATAATGCCTCATGCTCCCAGGACCACTCTTTCACAGTTGGAGCCCGAGGAATCCTGGAATCTTGAAATATGCCTGTGCCATCAGGGAAGATAAAACCATTGATGGAAAAACCTGGTCATTCAGTATATTTAGGTAGGCAGCTGACCTCATTTTGTGAGCACATAATGTTACTGAACCTAGTAATTTATCCAATGGAAGACTCTTACCTATTTGTTTAGCTAAATCCAGGTGGTGACGTTTTGTATAATTTTATTTTCTACATTTTGAATTTATAAAGTACTTTCATACAAAGTACAAGAGCATTTGCTAAAACACATTCACATTGGACATTCACTGGAGATGTATTTTCCTGGTGCATGTCTTTTAAATTTCAGTGATTAATTCACCTGCAGTGAATGTTTGGTACATGTCACATTCACTGCTTCATAATTATTCCCTAAATAGTATATGATTTAAAGTTCAACTACAAGCAGATAAAAGCACCAGGCAGTTATGGATTTATATATTCATTATATTTTATTCAGTGTATGTTAAATACAACCAGTGTAAGTTCCTGAATTTTGTCCTTTTATTTGCGTTCCAGTAATTTCCTGGACGGTATTACATTGAGAGGGAGACAATTGCAGCTTTACTGCTTTGCACATGCTGCTGTACTATGTGAGTGCACGGGGATGACCCAATCAGTAGACTGCAGCTCCTTCATTATCCAATCCACAGTCTGGGAGAGGGAGGAGGTCCTAAACAAGCAGTACTAATGTAAACTTTGATCGCACAGATCTGCTGTCATCGCTGGCCTGTTTTTAAAAAGCTGCAGGCTGTGGTCAGGCAGCGGAATACTAAAGATTCTGTTGACCGGATATGAATTTGCTACAAGAGCAGACTTGGAAAGCTTTCAGGCTTGAGTTATATGACCTTGACTATTAACAAAAATGTATCTTATTTGTGTATCACTCAGCTGGAGATCCTCAAATCATCTCTGAATTGGTGCCGACACTGTCCTTCCTTCTGGAGCGTTGGCTACTTTACAACACACACAGGGACCATGGGGAACAAATATAGCCACCCTCCAGAAGGAAGGACAGTGTCAGCACCAATTCAGAGCTGATTTAAGGGTTCTACAGCTGAGTGATACACAAATTAGATACATTTGTTGGTAATAGTTACGGTACTTGAATGTATATTTAACTTCTGAGTTTAGCATCACTTTAATTAGCTTGAGCTACTTAGCTCTGTCAAAAAATTAGTTTTTTATTTCGGCAAAACTGAAATAGCTAACCATGTAAGTGGAAGACTAGAGCACCACACACTGGCTCAAAAGAGAACACTATGAGGGGAATTTATCAAAATTACAGCAGACAAAATCTGGAGCAGCTGTGCTGAGCAACCAATCAGCTTTCACTTTCATTTTCAAATCTTAACTGAAGAGAGAAGCTGATTGGTTGCCCTGAGCAACTGCTACACATTTTCAGCTTCAGTTTTCATTAATTCTCCTTAATATATTATAAATACCTAAATGAAAAATAAAACTATTTCTTATCTTTTTTTTTTTAGTGTTTTAATAAATTAAGGAAATGTGCAAAACCAATAAACATTCCCTTTAAGTAACTAAGTGAAGAATGTGAGCTGAATAACAGTACCATTATAATGACCTATTACAGAGAAGGGTATTTTACGATCTTTCATTCTATGCATTCCATGTGCATATATCGTAGAGATATATTACTGAAATAAGCTGCTTAAGATCACATAAATAAATTGGGGCATTCTGTCTTCCAGTGCTGATCCTCAAGTGCTGTCCTTTTTCCAAAGAATGTACATTGATTGTAGGAAATTGCAAGAAATGGCATGAAGCCTTCAGTTCCTGCCAGCACCGTATAGAAAATCTGACATACAATACTTCATGCAGCCCTAAATTATACTCTACAGAAGAAATGTGATATGGAAGAGTGATTTGTGGCTTTTTTAAAACCTGAACACAGTTTGTAATAACACCTACTCCTCCTAAACAATTCAATTTTTTTTACTTTATTGGAGCCAAGTAGCATCAGACCACAAACTTCTGTTTTGAAAGTTAAATGCAGTTTGAAAAAAAAAAAAAAAGTATGTTGCACGGCCTCCTTACTTCACTTGTACAGCAATAAAGTAAATATAACTGTACCTCATCGCAGCATGAACGCAAGGCACTGTAAAGTAGATCTACACCCTAGGTGGATGATAGTTATCATAAGAAGTTGCCTCTTTGTCATAGAATACTGTTTTCACCCATTCTCATCTTTTTTTCAGTGCTGCTTATCTCTTCCTGTTTACATGCACACTATCTATCTAGTTTAGGCTACAACTCATTGCTTTGGATTGGCTTTCTGAAAATGATGATGATATAGTAGGAGGTGCCCACACAATGTGTCAGCACTGCTGCTTGTACTTTTTGTCCAAGGCACATGTGACAGAGTGACAACACACGAGGTAAATTCTGAGACAGTTGCCACCCTAAAACAGGAAATGCACAAGGACCATTATGGAAGTATGACCAGGTATTTTTTATGAAAACTGCATATTTGAAAAGATTGAAAACAACTTTTTAATTTTCATTATCATGTTAAAATTCTTTGAGATTTTAGTGGTCGGGTTTAGATTTACTTTAACTAGCTCAGTGCTTCTCCTTCCCATTAGAATCTATCACATACAACAGCTCAGAATAGGAATTTATGACAGCCTGCTCATCCCCCATCTTCAGCTTGGCATATGCAGTAGGTCTGTTGCCATCTGCTCTTTAGCTTAGTACATGGGCAGAATTGTTTAGTGAGGAAGGAGCACCATGCTCTCATAGTTCCCAGCTAACCATCATTTAGGGGTTGTCCCTCTTTTGAAACCAAATCCCTTTTGTCCCTCTTTTCTCCCTCAGATGTCCCTCTTTTCTCCCTCAGATGTCCCTCTTTTGGTCTGATATATAGACCTTCATAACAAAAATTACTATGTAACTACAAAACGTGTTATACTACACTAAACCTTTCATCCAACCACTATATCTCTGCATTTAATATTTTGAGGAGCTAATATAAAGGAAAAGTAGTGGTAAGAAAAATAATTTGTGGTTTTTAAACATTAATTTTATGCGTTTTCATTCTTTGTGATCCACATAATAATAGTAATAATAAATAGACGCCTAAAAGTCTAAAACAAATGATATAATACAGTATTATAGCACCAGTTCCAAAAAAAGTTGGGACGCTGTGTAAAATCTACATAAAACCAGAATGTAATTTGCAAATCTCATGAACCTGTATTTTATTCACAATAGAAAACCTATCAAACTGTGCCTATGCCCCCTGACCTAATTATAAAAGATATTTTTAAGTGTTTTCACCCAACAATCACACAACTTTCACTCACGATTCATACAATTTTCTAATTGGATTTAACTGTGAAAATGTTTGCATCCTCCGTGAAATTTATGTTACTCTTGTGTGTAAACATTTTTAAATAGACCCTTTTTATATATTTTCAAGCAAGTTATCATACATTGACAAATGCAATAAACATATATAAAATGTTGCAATGTAAAACCAACACACATAGTTTAAGATGCAAAAAGTGGGCCCATCGACTCTTCTTACTTTTATATCCATTGTTTAATGGCAGGCCTGTAATACTCAATGGAAACTTTTTAGTCACCCATTTCTTCTATATGGGACTGAGTGATTATTTGACTTGAAAAGTCAAGGCAAATGTAAGAAAGAAAAAAAAACATGTAGTACATCTCCGCAATGCATGCACATTTCTCCATATCATAACCCTTTAAAGATCCTGCAAGTACAGAAAATAACTGTTAATCTGCCAGAAATTCTCTTAGCCCATAAAGCCCCGTTATAGTTTGACAGCACACAGCTTATTTGTGGACCGATTGGTGTCAGTGCTACACGGGTGTCATTTGCTAAACTACCCAGCCACTCTCACTCTTAGATCTCTACAACATAAAGGCTAATTATTCTGTGGTTCATAAGAACTAAGAGGATTAAATAGGCTCTGTAAGGTAAGACAGGGAGTTTACAGAGAACACATGGCAGCTCTGAATGTCTGACAACATTCCAGGAGAGGTCGTCCCATTTGTTCACCTGTTAACTTCAGAATATGAGTTTGCTATTCCCCCTTCTAGGTAAGGCTAAGATTTAATTAAACTTAGGGCTTGTTCACACCGAAAGCGTGTGCTTTCCAGAGCGGTAGCTGCTGGAACGCATCGTGATCACTGAGAAACTTCCCCCCGCAAGCCCTATTTTTAATACAATAGATTTTTATTGAGATTTTTACTTGTCAAAATGCCCTGTATCGGGCCCGATTCCGATGCTAGCATCGGTATCAGGACATCCCTAATTTTTTCCACAGTTTCATTAACAAGGTAGGTACAGTAGGTACAGAAAATAAAAACATAAGAACACAAAATAAAAGAAAACACAAATAGCAGTCAACTTATAGTTGTGGGTATCATATAATCCAATAATTGATATTACAGTATTCAGTAACCATATTTAAGGCTCATCTCAAACCTCGCAGTCTATCAATTGTTACCAGATGTTCCATAAGTAAAATAATATAAGATCTAACATAGTCCAGCTCTATAAGGAGCAAAATCTGGCATTGTTGTGTCAGACCACCAGACCCATGGGAGCCACTTCTCAAATTTTGGTAATGTGCCTTCTTTATACGCTATACGTTTTTCGTAGTGGTAATGGAGCTTCACTATGGATAGGATTTCACCAGTTGAAGAGGGGGGATTGCATTTTTCCATTTCCTGACAATAGTAAGCCTGGCTGCCAATAATATATCTGTCGTTAAGTGTCTAAACTTTGCTGGGAAGTGTTCAATCCCCAAAGAGAGGACCGCCAGGGCAGGTGATGGGTCTACCAATGTTCCTGTGATGTCAGTTATGATCTGGAAGGTCGCCCTCTAAAAGTTTGCGAGGTGTTTGCACTCCCATAAAATGTGGTGTAGGGTGCCCTCAAGCCCGCAGCCCCTCCAGCACAATGGGGAAGATGAAGCAAACATCCTGGCCAACCTGTGTGGTGTATAGTACCTTTGCAGGGATATTTTGTAGTGTAGATCCCATAGTTCCACACATCTAGTGGTCTTGAGAGTGCATGAGAGGGCCTGTAGCCACGGGCTCTCGGAGAAAGTACTTTTGAGGTCCCTTTCCCATTTCTCAAAAGGTTTAACGTTGATAAAGGACGTTTTATTATATAGTAGAGAGTAGAATAATGATATTCCCCCCTTAGGTGAGTTCTCGAAATAAAACCTCCAGGCTGGGTAAGGTATTTTGCAATATACGTGGGGATTGGAATGTAGCACATTTAATTTGGAGATATTGGAGGAAACAACTGGAGGGTAGGCCATAGCGGAGAGACAGGGCCGTAAAAGGTTGTATTTTACGTCTAGGAGCCAGTCTTGTATGTGGCGGATCCCTCTGGATGTCCAATCCCATAGGGATAAAGAGGGAAGTAAAGCTCTGAGAGCTTCTAATGGGGAAAGTAGAGTGCGCATTGAGTCGGATGGATGGTGAGGGAGAAGTAAAATCTTCCACGCCATGCTCGAGGCCTGAACACAAGGAGAGAGGGTCTTCAGTATCGGCTCAGAGAGCAGGTGGGTTATATACATGAGATGTGAAGTGGCTCCGGGGGTCAGTGCCTTTTCTACCTCCTGCCAGAGGGTAGGACCTTGAGAGTGGAACCATGGTCTCAACTGGTCCAGCAACACTGCTATGTAATCTTTTAAGTCTGGATAGCTCATGCCCCCTACTTTCCTGTGTCTAGTCAGGATACTCCTAAAGCATCGCGGCTTCTTTCCCTGCCATACAAAAACATTGAGGGCCCTATGGAGTCCCTTAAAGAAGTTATCTGGGATAGAGATAGGAAGCGTCCTAAACAGGTACATCAAGCGGGGAAGGACCATCATCTTAAAGACTGTCAGTCTGGCCGACCATGACAGAAAGGTTTTATCCATGGTTTTGAGCATGCCCGGCAAAGTCCCCAAGAAGGATTGGTAGTTGCTCTCAAACAGGGAAGAACACTTTCTAGTCATTACAGTGCCCAAGTATGATATGCCATCCTCTTTCCACACGTAGGGAAAAGAGGAATGCATCTCCCTCCTAGCCTTAGGGTGTACTCTCATATCAAGGATGTGTGATTTGGATGTATTCACTTTGTAATATGGTATTTCACCAAACCTGCCAAGCAAAGTGGATATCGCTGGCAGCGATTTGGTGGGATTTGTGAGACACAGAAGAACATCGTCCGCAAATAGACTAATAACATGGGATGTACCATTCAGAGTTACGCCAGAAATGTCAGGATGTGATCTAACCATCATAGCCAAAGGTTCCATTAAGAGATAAAAAATGAGGGGGGATAAGGGGCATCCCTGTCTCGTGCCATTTGAAATAGAAAACAGAACGGACAGGGCTCCAGAGGTATATACCTGGGCAGTCGGGGTAGAGTACAGTGCTAGAACAGCTGACAAAATCCAGCCTGTGAACCCAAATCTGTGCAGTACCCGGGACAGGTAATTCCAGTTGATTCGGTCAAACGCCTTCTCTGCGTCCAAAGTGAGGAGCAGAGAAGGCGTTTTAGAACGTTCTATGTGGGGTATTAAGTTGATGACTCTACGAGTTGCATCTGGGGCCCCTCGATTCTTAATGAAGCCGGATTGATCCGGATGGATTAGAGATGGGAGCACGTCCATCATGCGAAGTGCCAGAGTTTTTGCACGCAAGCCCTATTTTTTGCGTTTGCAGTGGAACGGAACGCTGGCACAGTTTTGCCACGCGTCTGATTGTGCAGGGGGGGATTGAATTCACTGCACCCTCCCACCCCAAAACGCGGGGGGAAGTTTCTCAGCGATTTGCAGTGCGTTCCAGCAGCTACCGCTCGAACGCACACGCTTTCGGTGTGAACAAGGCCTTAGTCTATTCTTGTCAGGCAAACATAAGCAAAAACAACTCTTCAATGACCAAATACAATAAGGTAGGCCTAATGACTTATGCCCTCAAACATGTTTATATAATGATGATAAATTATGTTTGTTTATATAGACATGTTTTTATTGGAGAAAATTATAACTAGAATTTCTTAAGAGGAACCATTTATATTTACTTTACTGAAAGTTGAGTTCCATCCATGGGCACAATTTCCAAATGTCCTTAGTAAATTATATTCAAAATAATGTAACTGCAAATTTTCTTACAATGCTGATGATGACCTGTCCACGTGTGGTCACAGCAGGCAAGCACCAACTGTCAGGACATGGATTGGACTGGTTGGAAAATTGTATTTTAAAAAATTTAAATCATTAGATTGGTTGCTTTAGACTACATGCATTTCTCTAGCAACGAGAATTTTGAGGTCTCCAATAACATCTTACATGTTTCTCCTAGCACAGGGTAAGACTTTCTTAGACAGAAGAGATTAATGATTATCAGTGGGGTTAGCAACAGGGTTTGTAGAGATACCTAACACTAAGTGAAGAATATATACTATGAGCCCCTTTGTTGCAGGCCTCCAATTTCCTACCATTATTAAGAGGTCCCTGCAATGTTCTTCACTCTTTCTGCCTGGTATTGTACTTCTTCATACAAGTACCTCTATAGTACTGGTACCGTAGCTGGTCAGGTTATGTAATTAGGCATGGCAAGCGGGAGCAGATGGACCGATTCACGATGGCAAGGGTTGTCCCCACAATGACTGCTTCACTAGGATACATGTCCTTTTTTGCTTACATTTGTGAAGTGTTTATTATTTGCACTAGACAAGATTAGACTTATAATCATTTCTGTATTTTTCAGTCTTTTTTTTTTCCTATGCGGTTCACACTGAAAGTTCATGGCTCTGTCCCTTTGATGCTTTCAGAGATTATCAGATGGGGTTGCATAGTTACACAAGTTCCCATAGTTTTTTTCCATCTTGAGAGAACAGTTGGGCCATTGTAACACATTGGCTTCTATACTTCAATTGTTCTCTCACCTAATTTATATAGTAATCGTAACATATTTACATTGCAGGGACTAGTTATTATTGAAAGGATGAGAGAGATCTGTGCCATGCATTGATTGGTAAGCTTCATAAATATCTGAAATGTATTAAATTCCTTTCAGCCTCTCTGTAACAGGAGATTCTGTGGTCTGGTTTCTATACTGGTAACACGTTTCAGCATCTTCAAAGCAGGGTCTGTATTCCCGTTATTCGCCATACACTGAACATTCTGCCAATTGGAACACCTGAGCCAACCAGCTTTATGTTTTAGAGACAGAATATAGTATAATTTGCAAACTTGTTACTGTGTAAATATTTATATGAAAGCATTAAGAGCTCAAGAGGGATTTTGTCACCATCTGTCATATGTTTTATTGATGTCACTGGCAAATATTGACTAGTGTCAAGAGGATAAACTGTAATTTGATTAGCAGATAATTGGTCCATAGTGCCAGATTTAAAGAAATCTGATAAGCAGCTCTTGTATATAAAACAAAAATGTCTAAAAAAATAAACTGTACATTAGTATCTGAACAGGCAGAAGCCCTTGACATGTTTGAATTGTTTGTATACCTGCATCTGCTCTCTGCATATCATATACCCTTGTGGTATGTTTTGAAGTTTGAAACTGTCACCTTGAATATTAACACTTCTACATTGAGCTCAAAGATTTGTAAATATCTCAAGTAACCTGTGCACACTGAAGATAACTGCGTTGTAGGCTCAGTTCACTACAACATCTATATTTTCCACAATGATTATTATTTTCACCAATCTGGCTGAAGATAATTGTTATGCTAAACAACACATGGGATATAACTTAGTGAATGTATAAATTCACTGCAATGATGGAAAGCATATGTTTTCTAACAATTTCAAGTCCAACAGATATTAGCTGTAATATATTGGATATTAAATAATAATAGTGTTGTTATTATTATTTGTGTATTTATTTGTGTGTACAAAAGGAAAATCAAATGTATTTTTATCTTTCCTGCAACATTGAACACTACTATTTCTGATGGGTACTTCCAGGCTCAGTTTACTCATTAACAAATATTTGATTCCACCTTAGGTTACTAGTATGACGTCTGTTCACATTGCTGTGAATAAGTAACACTGCTTTGCTGATTGCATGTGGTATTTCTCCCACGATAAAATAATACACCGTAATAGCAGTTCTATATAAACTCAAGGCACAGCGGTATAAACTTGATGAGGTTACTGGTGGGATCCCAAAGGCATATAATTATGGCACACTGAGAACGCAGACAAGGGTTACACAAACAAAACTCCTCTGCTTATGTTCACTGTTTGAGAAAATTTCACTTTCAACAAATCCCTCTTCATCTCTCTAACGTTTAGAATGCGTACACAGCGACCGTAATTAATGGAACCCCATTCTGTACCTCTGCCAAGGAAGCCTACAGTCTTATGACGAAAACTCCCCCCTGTGTCTCATCACTGAAATGCTCTGCGGTATTCCTTGTTTTTCTTGGAAAGGTAATATGTTCCGTTTTCAACAAATTTTGGTGTGGTGTCATTCATAGTGTGTATTATATTGTTTGGGAGCTTTCTATAAAAAAAACAGAGACACAAAGAGTGAACATTTCCACCTCAGGAACCTATAAAACTCCAGCTTTTTCTAGTATAGACTACAAAAAAAAAGAATACCTTGATTGGCTTCTGTTTTTAATACCCTCACCCTTTCCTCCCTACAGTTTCGATAGAATATCTGTAATAGACCAATAACCCATGGCAACAGAGGTATCGGTCACTGGTGTTCCATGGCAACAGAGGTATCGGTCGCTGATGTTCCATGGCAACAGAGGTATCGGTCCCTGATGTTCCATGGCAACAGAGGTATCGGTCACTGATGTTCCATGGCAAAAGAAGTATCAGTCACTGATGTGGGTTCATATAATAAGCAAAGGTTAATGCCTAACAGGGTGAAGAGTTTGGAGAAGTCAGGAGAAGTGAACAATCTAGGACAACATAGCTGAACTGGAAAGTGAGACGAATTGGAGAATTTTTCCAAATCGGCTATTTTGGCCTAGATTGTTCACTTCTCCTGCCTTCTCCAAACTCTTCACCCTTTAGTGAATAACCCTGTAAGTGTTGTTACTCTCCGAAACAATCCGAAATAGTCTCTGCTGACCAAAATTTAGTGGAAATTATTACAACAGATTACTCACTGTACATTATTATTGCTTTTCGGGCTACATTATGAAATAAGCTCATGTGTGCATTGGAGAACTAAAAAAAAAGACTTTTTATATCCGATATCTCAATCAAACTTGAATGAAACATTTTAAAGAAAATTCTGCATATTGTCCTCTGCGTATGGTCATTGACTGCCCAGCACATGAGTGGTGGTGCCATTAGGAACTACCATAGGAACTACCATAGGGTATAATGGCAGTCCACCTGTGCATGTGCCAAGTTAATGATAGGGATGATTGTTTTAGTCTATGGTAATTCCTGTGTCCCCACCCCTATCCTCGGCACTCAGGATTTTGCACATAACGGAATGCAGGCTGCATAGGCAGTGGGACGCCCATGTAGCTTAAAAGCTAGACTTACACAGATGATGTATGTGATGTTGAAGGGGGAGGGTTTCTTTCTTACACTTTAACCACTCACTCAGAGCAGGCTTATTCAGCAAAGCAATGCAGAGTCAGTGATCATGTGTAAGGTGCCTTTTCCTACAGCAACAAGTCAGATTTCTGTTTACTGTGATCCAGCCATTTAATAAATGTGGTCTCATAGGTTTGGTGGGTTATGCACAACTTCATGGAGTCAGATTGTGTTCACACCTGGCTACAGTGTCTCAAATGATTTTTCCTGCTCAGCCTTTGTATTTTTTGGCAGATTAATTCTGAAAACCCCAGATAACCTTTACTGCAGTCTGTTACAGATTTCAGTAATGGATGTTATACATGCAAACTAGCTCAAAATAAAAGAAACGAGGGCTGTATATAAGCCAAAACTGCTTTGTGACTGGCTTTCTTTAATGACTGGTTCACATAAGGTCTTTCATGCAGTTTGATGCATTCTCCAGCAAAAGCAGAATGCATGTATTAACCTCTAATTGTTCATTTAAAGTGGGTTGTTTACACCGATGTTCTGCACTGAGGCACAACCTGCCAGCTGCACTGACCTTCTTTTTCCCCATTTAAAGGAGAACTATGATGTGAGTGCTATTCACTCACCTCATAGTTCTAGCCGACCTGTGACAATGAGACTGTCACAGGCCAGCTTAGTAGATCGGGAGGTGAGCGAACACATATCGGCGTTCGCTCACTTCTCGATCCTGTCACGGCTCTCTGCCGTGACGGGGGGGCTCGATTCCCCCCGCTCCGATCCGCCAGCGCTGATTGGCGGAACGGACCGGGGGGGGCGGGTACAGCTGGCTCTGCCTCTAGATAGGCAGAGCCAGCTGTCAGTCACGCAGCTGGGCGGATCCCGGCACAATTGTCGGGATGCGCTTCAGCTGCGGCATCTCAGTATACCGTGAGCTACAGCTCGCGGTATACTGAGCCTAGGGTGATGGGAGGACGCTAGTTTGTGTCCTCCCGTTACCCTAAGGAGAACTATGGGGAAAAGCCCTGACCCCATAGTTCTCCTTTAAGTTTGATGGAGCACTTCACAATGCAGCTATGCTCCCATGCACTTCCTGTTACATAGTTTCAGGGAGTTCAAGTATTTGTAAAGCCAAAACTTGTTTTTGTTTCAGATAGAATGTGGAAGGATTATAACCCCTGTCCACGGGCGTATCTGCAGATCATGGGGCCCAGTAGCAAAGTTTTGTTGAGGCCCCCAGCTACCTCCTTAATGCCAGCGATTTTCAAGTCAAGGAGCAGATGGGATATATGCTTAGTCTCCTCCTGCGCATCTGATCTCAGCTCTTCTTTATGGAAATGTCAGTCCCAATAGCAACTTCTGCAATCTTCAATTGGGCCCCCTTCCACCCCAAGACTTCACTTGTTACGTCATTGCCCCTGTATGGTTCTTATTGATGTGTGCCTGGCAGGGAGATTCGCCCTTTCTATCTATTGGTCCTGGTGACCACTGTCTCCAGTACAGAAAGTAATGGGAAATCCAACAGTTTTGAGTGTTCAAAAGAATAGGAGATGAGGGGACGTGCCACCGAAAGAAAAAAACATACCACTCTCTACTCTATCCATAACTAGTTTACTTTCTATTTGAGAGTAATTAACACTTCTGAAATAGTGACCTTTCTCAATAACGAGTTCTCTTTAAGTGTAGTAACCCATAGCAGATATTCTTTACTGCATAAGATCAAATGTGTCTGAATATTCTATAGAGTAAGAACTCTCTGTAAAAGTTACACTGAAAGGCATGTTAAATGTAATGTTTTAAACATTTATTTTCCCGTCAGGTCTTTGTTGTGTGTTTCACAGTATTTGGAGGACTAATGGCTTTTAATTACCATCGAGAATTGCGTGTTTGGGTCATCCCGTTGCTGTTGGTTGCTTTCTTTGCTTATCTGGTTGCACACAGTTTCTTATCTCTGTTTGAAAGTGTTGTACATAGTCTGCTCCTGTGTTACGCAATAGACATTGAGACCAATGATGGCTCATCTGAAAAACCCTACTTCATGGATCAGGAACTGATGGTGAGTAAGCATTCATGTCTCCAACTCTTATGTTCATTGACACTTAAAGCGGACCTTTACACTCCAGAATTTAAAATCTACCAATGCATCCCTCTATGTATGATGAATAATAATAACATAGTCATGTCAGGTGAAAAATGCTGTGATTTTTAAATACTTACTTCAGTTACTTCAGTTTGGCAAAGCAATGCACACTGGGATTGCCTTGTCATCAGCAGTAAGGATGGGCTCGGGCGTGTCCGCAGCTCCACGTGCCGAGCCCGCCAGGAAGCTGACAGCGCGCCAATCACAGGTACTGAGGCATTTTCTCGGTCCGCAGCTGCAGAGATCGGGAAATGTCTCAGTGCCTGTGATTGGCGCTGCGCGCTGTCAGCTTCCTAGCGGGCTCGGCACGTGGACATGCGAACACGCCCGAGCCCATCCTTAATCAGCAGAGCATTGCTGCGAAATCACATCTGTAATCTTATGAGATCTCAGGGAAAGGCATTTTCCTCCCCTGTGATGATGTGCATGATCGCATGTCCTAGTCACATGTGCTAGAAATCCAGAAAGTACTAGGAGAGCTAGTAACCTGCCCTTAGTAAACATGGCCACTGTCATGGTATTTTTAGCACCAGTTCACATCGCAGCGTGCAGATCCAAAACAGGTCCAGAGCAGGTAAAAAAAAACTGTAGCAGGCCCTATTTTACCTGCTCTGGATCTGCAAACACATCAAATGCCTGGAACGCACTGAAAGCCCATGTTAAACTACAACAACAAAAAAACGCATCTAAAAGACTAGCGTGCGTGTGCAGAAACCTGACCGGATCTGCTCTGCATTTGGTGTGAACAAGGCCTAAAGGTCCTCTTTAAAAGGCACCTTCTTTTTTGGTGAAGTTGTCCAACATGCTTCATCCCGAATCCAGAGAGCTTTCCTAAATAAATATAGATATAGTAAAATGCACCCAACATCTGAGCGGGAGGTCTAGACTGCAGCTTAAAATGTGAGGCCCCTAACTGGCCAGTAAAGATGGGGCTGTAGATTCCCCACAATCTTTCCAAACCATAGAACAAACTTTGCATGAAGAACAAACAATTAACAGATTTCACAATGCATCAGCAGAAACCTCTTTTTTTTTTAATGCCAGGGAGATGTTTTGTTCCTAATTACAGCAAATTAGTAGAGGAGTAGTGAAGCATGTTTCATTATAGCGGGGGATCTTGTTGTGATTAAACTTGCTGACTGTAGCCAAATCCAGCCTACCTGTTCCTGGAATCATTGGTACACTGACAATGAAAATGCGTCCTCCCCCATTGCTAGAGACTAGTGGCGTTCTGCCAGAGCTAGACATAGAATCCAAATCACACTGTACAGCAAAATGATTTGTGTTGTAAGAAAAGTAGCACACTGTATTTATGTGGCACTTACAGTTTGTACTTGTGCAGGCATCAGCGGGACATCTAAAGGTATTACACAAATATATACATAGCTGCATTAATAACCATGATTTGATGGAACTTGAGATATTTCTCCTCTCCACATTTAATATATATCTTGATACAAACTATTTTAGGTTCTCAACCACTTCAGGCTACAGAGAAGTGGAGGGGGGACCACATGCAGCGTCCTTTAATGTGATTACGAGACTGGAAGTCGGCTTCCTCAATACCACATTTACCTCAAAGATTTTCAGCACTTAAAATGTCTTTCGTTAAACAGAAGCTTGAAGATATTATTGAAGAGGATTTCCAGTAAAACTGAAGACTTGTTTATTCAGGAGCCTTCGCTCTGCTGTAGCTGTCAGGTGTATTCAGGGCAAAGATTTTCAGTTTTACAGATTTTAAGTGCAACTTGCCCGCTGCTGGTGAATGATGGTGACCAAACCATAAAATACAATGGTTCTTTATGGCCGTATTTACCAAAGTGTGTAACGCTTTTATGGTTAACAGTAGCCATTATAGTGGCCATTATGGAGAGGATAAAGTTCTGCTTAGAAAATGGATTGCTTAGTGTATGAACAGAGGTAGCAACTTATAAGAGTGGTAGTCAACCAATCCGGAATTGTAATATTAGTGCATGGCTGAACTTGGTTTCAGAAACACTGCTCTTTGATAAATAGTGTATTTTATTGGCTGGACTTCACACTGTCTAGCAATGTAAAATGGTCAGGGCAAGCATCCTTGGACATTGAGAAGTGGGAAGCTCTTTTTTTCACTCCTATGGGAAATGGGATCCCCCTTTGTTTGCATTGAGGAGCCCAATAAGGATGCCACCTGTCAGTTTTTGCTCCCTTGTCTAGCTTATAGAACCCAAATCCCTTATCCAGTTTTATGACATATATACTGTATAAGCAAATATTCAGTGGCAGGTGGCCATATAACCAGATGTCCCCACTCTGAAGTCTCCTCTCCTTACAGATCAGCCTCTAGTGAGTGGATATTCCAACATCCTGTGGTGATGAGATTTTCCCACAATGAACTTTGTCTTTGACAATCCTTGGTGCTTACTTTTACATGCAGTGACAAATGGTGACTAATAAAGCCAGGCCCCCTAGTTTAGAACCCATGCCTTTGACCACTGTCCACTATCAATCATAACAAATGGCGCTAACCCTAGCCCCAGTGAAATCCATTTCAATATGCCTTTTGTATAAGCCTACTTTTGCTGTATGTTGGATGTGTGCAACAATTATTGAACTGCGCTTTTATGATATATCTTGTGGCTTCAAACATTGGTTTTACAGACATTAATACACCAGAGTAGCAGCGACCCAGAGGCGATAAAGAACAGGCCACTGCAGAACGGAGAAGATGGAACTGAGCTTCGGCCAATAGCAAGAGCGGACTGAGCAGCTGATGTGTTCTCTGTAAAAGAAATATGGTGGATGGCCGGCTCTTACCTTGCTGGTACATTAACTAAAGCCGCAGCTGCTGCTCCTGACATATGAGGAGAGGAGAGGCCTAGCCATTCTTTTCCTGTAGGTCTTTGAGCCTGAAGGACTGTGTCCAGTGTCATTTCAGTGCCTTTTACATTCTTCACCCAACTACAGGGTGCACCATTTAGTAAATTATAATATACACAATAGAAAAGCTTTTATGCACTCGCCAATTTTATGTTACTGTTCACTATTTTCTTTAAAATACTAATATTTTTAAATATTGCTTTCAAGAACTATTTGAAATGTGTGCAGCCTGTGTTGTATGTGCTTTACCTATAAAGACTTTATGTAACACAGTAAAAACCATTCTATTTTTTATAAAAGATGTATGCTATACATGTACAGCCTTTCTATTTGTTGGATTCTTTGTATTGTGACATTAATATAAGGTGCATGTCCTGATAAGTGTGTGCTGCTAGCAGAGCTTTTATTGGTTCTTTTTTTTTTTTTGTTAAACACTTACAGGGTTATTCACAAAAGGGTGAAGAGTTTGGAGAAGGCAGGAGAAGTGAACAATCTAGAACAAAATAGCTGAACTGGAAAGATTTCCCAATGCAGCTCACTTTCCAGTTCAGCTATGTTGTCCTAGATTGTTCAGTTCTCCAAACTCTTCACCCTTCTCCAATCTCTTCACCCTTTTGTGAATAACCCTGTTAGACTTTCTTCCAGATTACACTGGTTGCAGGGAGACAACAGGTACACTTTATAATACATGGTATGCTTTCCAAGTGTTAAGACAAAATTGCCCTTTCTCTCTTTATGGTACAGTATGTAATTGCTAGAAAACATAATTTTTGCTAAAATTAGGAATTGGATGGGAAGGAGACAAAACAATGTGGAAATCAAGTATGTATGCAACTGAGTTACTGTGGAACAGGATTTGGCATTGCTGGAAGATTGATCAAAGCTGTGTGGTGGAAACTGCAATTCAGAATTTTTAAATACAAAATAATGTACGTAAGGAAGAAGAACCCTCTGATAGAGTACAATATTGGGGGTACAGTGTGGGCCAGAACTTCACAGTAAAAAGATTTTGGGGTGCCTATTTCAGATGATTGTAAAATGACCAGCGAGTGTGGTCAAGGGGTGGGGAAAGCAAATCAAATTCTTATTAGGGGGATCACTAGCAGCAGGAAGGAGGTCCTGATCCCCCTATATAGTTCTTTAGTTAGACCTCATTTAGAATACTGTGTCCAGTTCTGGAGACCTCAATTAACTATTATAATAATTATATATGTACAGTCTTAATGGGAAAGGAGATACATGGTTAAAACTAGTGATGCACTGATCCCCTTTTTTCCAGGAATCATGTACGAGTACCGATTATTGTTTTTTTAGTTTCTCACTGATACCGAATACCGATGCCGGCCTCCCGGGGTACTGTGGGCCTGGGTTCCTAATTCCCTGGGAAGCCGGTGTTCTATCAAAAGAACACCAGCTTCACGTTCCAAGGTAGCCTGGCTTCCTGACCAATCAGGAATCCAGGTGGGGCAGGTCATGACATGCCACCCGGCTTCCAGAATTAGTCAGGAAGCCAGGCTGCCTAGCAACAAAAGAAGCCGGCTTCCTAGTGGCATGACCCGCTGCCTGGCTTCCTGATTGGTGGAAAGCCGGTTCCATACTCCACTGCTGGTCAGAGGGAATCTTTGAGAAGTTCCGGTATCAAGTAAGTATCAGAGCATTTGGGCGAGTATGAGTACTTGCCCAAATACTCAGTATCGGTGCACCCCTAGTCAAAACCTTTAAATACATTAAGGGTGTGGAATACACTTCAGGTTTTTTTGTTTTTTTTAATATGAAGCTAAGATCAAGAACATGGAGATATGACGGAGGAGGAAAGTTTGAAACTAACCTTAAAAAGTATCGGTTTTCTGAAGGAGTAGTTGACTCTGGCAACAGACTTCCAGGAGAAGTAGTAAGTCAGTCAACAGTGAGTGAATTTAAAGATACCTGAGACAAACCTAGATCTATACTCGAAAGGCAATAAAAGTAAAAACAAAAACTTGATGGACCGCTTGTTTTTTTTGGTGTAAGAACGTTTTATGTTTCTAGTAGCGCCTGAATGAAAATCAGACATCTCTGGCAGATAGACAGGGTCTCCTTTTATTCATGTGCATTCCAAGGCTTGGTTTTTAATTCTGGCAGAAAATGTACTTTAGGTAAAGCTATAATTATACCATAAAACCTGTATTTATTCATGGATTTTGCCGTGAAGCTCTCTCCCTGGATAAACAAGTCCACACAGCATCTCATACTTTTTCCATTAGTAAAAGCTTGCCAAGCTTCCTGATAGACACATACCATCTGAGCACGTTAGCTAAATCTGATACAGACATATTTTTTTATATAAACCTGCTGTATTTACATAAGGAATTCCTTACATGCCAGGCATTCATTCATTTAGGTATAAGGACTTGGGGTGAGCTTCAGAATCTATAGCATTAGGCACTGCAGTACCTAATTGAAAGCGATCTAAACCTATGCAGGTGCTGAAAAAGACTTGTAGTCATAGAGTAACCGTCTTTTCCTGAGGAAGCCTGACAAGACAGAAGCCTCAAGCAGTGCAGTGATTTAAAGGCAATATTCCTGTTGGCATACCGCCACTGGATATGTATTCGTGGCAAGAGTTACTAGAGCAGAAAAGACAGGCCTGGAATTAGGACTCGGCCCACATTTCCATAACTGATCTCACAGAATACATCTCCAGTTCACGGATGAAGCTACAGCTGGAACTTCACCTGTCTTGAAGAGCAAGGTCTTCTTTATACCATTTCCTTTCTTTTAATGAATTATTGATGTGCTGTACTAGTGCTAATTGTTTGCAAAACATAAAGAGGAAACATTTTAAAGTTGTACTCGGAACAAGAGATGAGGTAAAACCTTCAAATGAAGACACACGTTCCTGGAACCACTGTCTAAAGGGGAATTCTGTTTGGATTAGTAGCTTTTCATGAACTTCCTATTGCACTCTGGGACAGGAAGTGAAGGGAGATTTCCCCAATGGTACACAGTCATGAACAAATACACTGGAAGGGGTTTTAATCCTTCCTTACCCTCCCAAAATCGGATTTTTGACTTGAAATGTCCCGGGACTAGGTGGCTGCAAAAGCCAGCGGCAGGGCCGCCATCGGGGGAGTACGGCCGGGGCCGCCCGGGAAACCTACATGAGTATCGGCTGACAGTGACGGGCGAGGAGGCGGCCTTGCCCTAGCAGCGCAGGGCCTGAGCGTTGCCGCTCCAGCGGCTTCAAAACAAGCTGGTTTCGTCTTAATGGTGACCGGAAGTGGCGTCACTTCCGCCCAGTCAGACAGGAGAGGAAGCGGGGGGTGCAGG
>NW_017306843.1:993082-1001279 GCF_000935625.1 Nanorana parkeri | reverse complement strand
GAGAGGAGGGGGGTGCAGCCCAGCTGAGACCCCTTCAGAGCCCACTGTAGACAGTCTCAGATGGGCTGTGCAGCATCCATGGTGGGCTCCGCAGGGTCACTGTCAGGTGGGTCCTGCGTCCAGCGTGTCGTCACCAAGCCCTGCGTCCAGCACGTTGTCACTAAGCCCTGCGTCCAGCTCGTAATCAGGGGGTCACTAATACCAGAGTCCATCGCGTCACTAACCCATGCGTCCAGCACGTCACTCAGCCCTGCATCCGGTGGGGGTCACTAAGCCCAGCGTCCGGGGTGTCACTTGCCCGCATTGCAGTTGGCTCACTTATTTGCCGGGCTGGAGGGGGCGTGACGCGCCATTGAAGTGAATGGCGCCATAGCCACGCCCTCCGGCCGCAATGCGATTGCCCGCACGGGTTCGCAAGCCACATCGTGCCTGCAGTGCGTTTGGGTGCGGTGCGATCAAAAATTGCAGCATTTTTACCGCACTGCAGTCACAATGTGCCTTGCAATCCCATCGCATTGCGGCCAGAGGGCGTGGCTACAGTGCCATTCACTTCAATGGCCCGCCACGTCCCCTCCAGCCCGGCAAATAAGTGAGTCGGTAGCAATGCAGTCAGTGCGTTCTGGCCTGAATCGGACCGGAATGCACCGCTTATGGTGTGAACTAACCCTAAGCCCTGCGTCCAGTAGACATGTGCGATTCAATTTGGAAAAATTAGTTTTCCACATTCGTTAGCGGTAGTCTGTACGCATTTTCGTTTGTGGACGAATTCTCATTGCAGCAAAGTGACAATTAAAAAAAAAAAATTAAATGAAACGAACGTCACGAACATGAAACGGAAATGAACATTCGTACAGACTACCGCTAACGAATTTCCTCCGAATCCCGAAAAACGAAATAACTTAAAATTCGAATCAAACCAAAATGAAACTAAACTAATTTTCTGCCGGTGCACATGTCTAGTGTCCAGCGCGTCACTTATACGTGAGTCCAGCGAGTAATGTGATTGTGGGGGGGACATTAGAGGGTAAGCTCCTCTGTACAGAAACTGATGGGACTGGGGCTGCAACTAATAGACTAAGTCAACTAAAATCCAACTAATAGACTAAGTCAATTAAAATCCATGATGGAAAATGTTGTCAACGTTTTCCATCATCGATTAGTCGCCCCGGTTCGCGGCTCCACACGTGCCACACCTTCTCTCCGCCTCTCCCAGCTCTGAGCTCTCTCCCGACGCTGCCTGCCAAGATGATCACATCGTTGCAGGGAGACTGCAGTGTGGGGGAACAGCAGCTGCCGACAGTCCCAAGATCTCATAAGAAAGCTGTGTAAGGGGCCCCAGAATATGTGATGGCTGCCCTGGCCAGCGGACATCCCCCACTCTGATGGGGGGGTCATTCCCTCATTGCCAGGAAGACTTGGAAGTACAGGACTTACAGCAGGACTGATTCTCAGGCTTTGCCTTGTATTTGGAGGATTGGGAAAAATGAAAAGAACTCTTCTTAGTCTCCACGGTAGAGGGTATCCCAGATTGAGGCCTAGGCTTCTTTTGTTGAGGTGCCTCTGGTGGCATCTTTAATAAAAGTGTCTACCGATTTCAGAAAGAGGGGTTCCCCCTCATGGAGCATTTACAATTAGTGCTTTTTGCACTGCTGTTCCACAGACCTCCATTTGAGCCTAAAGGACCTCTGCATGTGCCCCCAAAAAGAGACTCATTCTGGATTTCAGGTGTATAATATCCACCAACCCATTAATATAATAGATAAGCATGAGCTCCAGCCCATGGAGGACAGAGGGATCCGTCAATATAGATCCAGGGTCCCGAAACATATCTTTGAAACAATCGGCCAAAATTCTGACAGGGACATTGTGGAAATGGCAGGTTAAAGGGCAAAGCCTGCAAGGGAGATAAAGGTCTTGTCAAAGGGTTTTTATGTCTAATGGCAGCAGGAGCCAAGACGTAACCAAACAAAGCTGAGCACATGAGGATGTACCTACACCCACCCCGACCTAGTAGAACTGTATGGACAGCAAGTGGTTAAATAACCCCTCAATAGGATATTGCTGAGCAGATGTTTGGAAGGAGTAAGGCTGGGCACATACCTTACAACCATCGCAAGACTTGTCTTGCGATGGTTGTAAGGTAATTCAAAAAACTTGCGATCTGCCTGTCTCGGACAGGCAGATCGTACTTGCGATGATCACAAGCCCGCCCCTCTGAGGGGCGGGCTTCCGATGACCGCAAGCGCACACTGCCCCGCCTGGCTTTTATCGTACAAACATGCTACACACCCGCCGAAAATCGTACGATTCTAAGCGGGTTATCGAACATGTTCGTAAGATAAAAGTCGTGCGACCGTACAGTAGTAGAGGTCGCACGGCTTCCACATACCTTACGATAATCGTACGATCGCGGGATTTCCTACGATTATCGCAAGGTGTGTGTGGGCACCTTAAGTGTTTTCTCTGATTAGGCCAATAGCAATACAAAACAGGTTGCAATATTGAGTGTACAGGACAAGTTTTTTTTTCTTAACTCGCTGAGGACTATCAACCCTTTCGTTGCCACGACCTTTGTTCTACTTTTAACTTACCACAGCGGTGGCCTTGGAATGCCCTGCGGTCCCCATCAAGAGATAACAGGCAAGATCCAGGGAACATGAGCTGCCCAAGCAGTCTTTGCCATCCTGCTGGGCATACCCGCTTCAGGGACAGTGTTCCCCCAGATGGAGGCTCTAGAGCCCTAGACCTGTAAAGCACACTGTGGCTAATTCACACGTTACATGGAGGGTGCACATCGGAGAGTGCACACAAGGAAATATTACAGGCTCGCCCCACTTCTTCCTCATAGCAAGGTCTAGGTATGGTCTCCAGGGCTACGCCAAGGATCAGCAAATCTAGAAAGTTGCAAGTTGAGGTTTTGGATAGAGGAACGGAACCTGTCAGCTTCTCTTTTTTTGCCATCTGTTCCATTTGGGAGAACTAGTGTCCCCGATGGAATATTGCTCTATTCCTGTTCTGATGGCAACTCAAAATGTGGGATGTCCTTCCCTTTCAGTGATAATGGTCAGGGAGCGGATCCCGACGTAGATGACGGATTCCGCCCAGCTGCGTGAGTGACAGCTGGCTCTATCTAGAGGCAGAGCCAGCTGTACCCGCCCCCTTCCGTTCCACCAGTCAGCGCTGGCAGATCAGAGCGGGGAGAGGGGAATCCAGCCCCTCCCCCTGTCACAGCAGAGAGCCGTGACAGGATCGAGAGGCGAGCGAACCCGGTATGTGTTCGCTCACCTCCCGATCTACTGAGCCGACCTGTGACAGTCTCATTGTCACAGGTCGGCTAGAACTATGAGGTGAGTGAAAAGCACTCACCTCATAGTTCTCCTTTAATGAATGTGGGGAGTGAAGGCTGTCCCGAGTGGTCCGATCCAATAGAAGTTACTGCAGCTCAGATTGCTGAAAATGTCAATACTGGTTCTGATAGAAAAGGTGTGTGAACACACAGTGCATCAAGATTTGTTGTATATTGGGCTCTGTAGCCACTGACCGGTCAGGGAACTCATGCTGACCCATGCCCACCGCCAAAAGCATCTACAATGGGCATGTGAACATCAGAACTGTACCATAGTCTGATGAATCAAAAACAAAAAATTTATGTCATTCTATATTGGATTTCCAGAAGTTCAAATCGCACTCCTAATAACCATATTGATCTAGAAGTTTGTAAAATATAGTGTGTGTGTGTGTGTTAGCTCCATAGACAAAGTGAGCACTTAACCTCTGCAGTACAGGGGTAGTCCCACTGCAAGGTTTAGGGTTTGATTTGCCCAGAGTTCTTTATGGCCCTGAAGAATCAGGCCATTAGAACTCCTAAAACAAGATGGAACAGATATTATGGGCAATGCACTCATGCTGGACTTTACTACTTGCTTGGTGCCCTCTTCTATCCAGATTTCATACCAGGTATCTTTTTTTTTTAAATTTAGCGACAGTCACATAATTGTCATTGATTAGAAGAAACTCCATATAGATTGGGCCTTTGCCTCCTTCACTCCAAAGGCAATCATTACGTTTTGGCCATTTAGAAAGCAGGTTAGCAGTCTGATTGGACATAATACAGAAATAAAGACACCAGAGACATTTTCAGATCTCAAAAGAAAAAAAAAAATATCAAAATTTATTTATAAAAAATACAATGGGGTCGGTTTATGCTGAGAAATGTGGCAATAAATACACATAAAAGAAACTAAGCACATCTACATGGGTACATTATGGCACAGACAACTGTAAATGCACTGTCGTTTAAATCCTTTTATGCCCCAAAGGGTACCTACAACATGGCTGGCTGCAGGCCCTCAGAACAATGGAGAACATAAGACATCTGCATGGTCCAGACTTTTTGTACAGGCTCCCTTCATAAGACAACTAAACATTGCAGGGCAGATTAGAAAGCACAGGGTTTTCCTGCCAGCAGCACGGGAATAGCAATGGTACACTTTCTGCATCCCTGAACATGTGGTCCCTCACCTGTCATAACCTTCACATCATCCTGCCGGGCCAAGTTAGAACATGATTTACCATTTTCATTCTGGAATGTTGTGTACGCAGGGAAAGAAAGAATTATGTGCATAACACATTCAACTGTTACTGACCTCCATGAAGCACCAAATGCTGTGGCCCATTTGCTGGCTGCTCTGCTGTGGCGGCCAATTTTTTAATTATAGGTTAAACATTGTAACCAAGGAATCCTGGATAAAAGGACTTCTAGATTTCCCCTGAAAGGTATTTCTCTGCATAGCTGAACCAATGAGATACTTTTGTGGGAAACTGAAAACACAAGAAGTCTTCTCTTCATCTACAAGACAGCAGAAAACTCATTCAAAAATGTGTACATGGATTCTTCACCTGAAGACAAAGCCTTGCCTCAAATGAGATCACAAATTGTTTTGTCACGGCGAGTTACTAGCAGGCAGCCATTTTGTGGGGAAACCAATATTTGATGCCTCAGTGAGGTCACTGGTATTAATGGAAATTGATGGCAGTCAAGCAAAGTTGTTTTATACAGCTGGTGCAGCACTTCATTATTTATGAGCATAAAAGGCTTTCAGCGGGGTCATTAACGTTCACTAAGGCTCAGCTGGACATCCTAAAAGTCTGTGCGTACTAAGCTTGTTATAAAGTGTTTGCAATGCATCACAATGTTTTCTCCAAGACTGAGATTCCTACTTCTGGCTACCTACCACTTATGACTGGTGGCACGACTCCAGTTACTGGTAAGTGCATCAGGAAACGCCAACATGCAGCAAGTAGTATATAAACAATGAAAACATGGTTCTTCCAGTAATACCAGAACACCGCTACAGAGAAGCTTACTGCTTCAACTGGCCATAAATGTAACTTCTTACCTCCAAGGTAGCATGGGCTTAAAGCCCATCTCCGGAAAAAAAAAAAACATCCCCTTGCAGTGGGGCTACCCCTGAACGGCAAGGGTTAACTGCTGATTTTTGCCCAGGGGCAGGTGTTAAAGCAGTTCTACTTACCTGATCCCCGCTCCCGCAGCCTCTTCACACTTCTGGTGGCTGGAGGCCCACAGATGTCATCATGCCTATCGCATAGTCCATAGCTCTACATTAGGATGGCGAAGGAGAGTCCACAGCCGGAGCAGAGAGTACAGAGGCGAGTGCCACCCAACAGGGGAGCGGGGATCAGGTAAGCAAAGCTTCTTTAAAGAATGCCCCTAGACAAAAACAGTCAGTTAACCCTTACAGTGCAGGGGTATCCCCAATGCAGAGGGTTCTTTTTATCCAGAGATCAGCTTTTACCCCATCAGTCACAGGGACATGGGAACAGAAAGTCTCACTTGTTGAATTAAATATAGATCTATGTATTTTGAGAAGTGATTGCAGTGCAGGCTGTATACATGACGGCCAGTTACCTGCTAGGGTTCATTCTCACGGCTTTTACATTAATAATGCACACTACCATCTCCGAACATCATATGCAACCTACTTGATTAGAGCAATGCAGGACTGATGCAGCACATAGAACTTCTTCCCAATGCAATGATGGGAATTGGGACCTTGGGGGTTACAGCAAATAACGTTCACCATGTTGGAGGACTTTAAGAGCCACCCACAGATGATTTTCCTTGCATCCAGTTTTATATATCTAAAATCCCTCCTAACCACCATTTTCACTAACCTGCTACCCCTATCTACCTCAGATGGAAAGCCAGCCGCACGAGAAAACACTACTACCCACTACTATACCACCAAATAGTCCACAAGTCGCACCTTTCGGAGACAACTTCGCTAGAAACAAGGCTGGCGTCTACAATGGTTGTTCTATGTCAGGAAATCTCCATAACCATTTACAAGCTCCTGGAACATTATTCCAGAATTGGCATCGCCTATTGGAATAGAATTTCCTCCCTGTGCAGCTTTGCTATGCATGTGGCCCTAAGGGCAGGGGAAAAAAAAAAAGATCAGAGCTCTGCTAAGGCAACTAATACTTAAAGTGTGTCTGGCAAGTACACACTACCTAGTAAAGGCAGCCATTTTGTTATAAAAACCAAAAAGCATTTAGCCAAAGCAAGTGCTCACACTTTACAAAATGTCTGCTGATACGGGGCCGACATCACTTAAAACCATCTAAAATACACCATGGAAATAGCAATAAAAAGAAACTATCAACTAGTTAAAAAGTTACCTCAGCCATTGGCAATTAAAAAATGACTAAGCACTGTAGACCTATGATCCTAGCATGCGCCATGATATGTATAGCAGTAAAATGCATAGTCCTGATAGAGCTTAAGTGACTGTACAAATCTCCCTTCCCTATTCACAGTATTCCTTTTACTTCATATGCAGTTCCTGGTAATGCTGCCGGTAACCTCAATCTCAACACTAAAAGGCAACTAGGGATACAAGGCAGAGATGAAATAAGGAATGTACATAAGGCAATTTGTTTCTTGTTCCATATTAAAGCATAGTAGTGTTTAAGGAAGACAGAAAAAAAAAACAATTACACAAGGCTAGCTTGGTCTTCATTGAATAAAATAAAGAACTAATACTGTGCAGACTGTATAAACCTAGTAATCTATGCCCTGGTCACTGTACTGGCCATGGTAATCTCTAGGGTAGTCTTCTGGGTACTCTCCTGTGTAATCCTCAGGGTACTCTGCCTGATAGTCGCTGTCGCTGATCTCGGAGCCATTTGTGCCGGTCCCTTGGCTGCCGTTGTGTATGATTGGTTCTGTGGGGGCGGCGCAGTATTTGGGGTCGTACACTTGCCGGCCTAGGCCGTACACGCTCATTCCTTTCTGAGATGCCACCTTATTGGTGCCCATTTGTAGTGAGATTGTAGAGTTGTCGATTGGCTGAGTGATTCCTTTCTGATCATAGATATCTCTTCTTGTTCCTGGTGCCGACATGCCAGCCTAATAAAAAACAAAAGGCCATATTATTTTAGATTCATGTGTAATAATGCCATCTCCACATAAGATTACTGAAATAAGTTTCTTTACAACTTTATTATTGCAAGAGAAGGCAGTGTAACAACAAATTGGGCCTCCTTCATACCTAGCTGTTCCATTCAGCAAGTCAACATGCAGTGTTTTGTGCGTTAGGGTTATTCATTTAAAATGAATGCCACGAGGCACCAGAGTGCTCTGCATTGCGGTAATGGGCAGAGTACCGCATGATACTGCAATTCACAGGTGCAAACCCACCCTGACAGTAAGTGGTCACGGCCAGACATTAAGGGCCGGTTCACACCATCAAGACTGCCTCGGAACGCAAACTGGCCACCTCTCTGCATTCAGAGACAGGAGGGAGAGTGGCAGTCCATTGCAGTCAATGGCCCCACAGCCATGCCCCCCAAACACAGTGTGATCGTCCGCACCAGAATGCATGGAACATTCGTGCCTTCGTTCCTGTCCAGTGCGATCTGCAAAAATGCTGCATGCACTATTTTTGCAGATTGCACCGTACCGGAATGCCGGCCAGATTGCGTTCCAGAGGCTGAACGCTGTGGAACGCAGAATAGGATTTGTTATTTCCCTCATTGTGTTGGATATCATACTATTGCCATCCATTGTGCTGCTGCAGCATAACGGAGATTAATATGAGATAGCATAGTGGGAAGTGTAGAAAAACCTGTAATCTAGTGATTGGGGTGCACAGTACAAATGGCACCCTTTACC
>NW_017306843.1:992179-992865 GCF_000935625.1 Nanorana parkeri | reverse complement strand
CCTTTTCCCCCCCCCCCAACCATATATAGAACTATCAGTTCTATAAAACACACACTCTGCCGCGGCCAATATTGTGCACTTCGCAAATTATTAGGCTGAGTGGGCCATTTACCTGACTGGCCCCTTTGTTTGTTCCCATCTGTAAGCTGATTGTCGTCTGGTCAAATGGTTTATCAGTCTGCATCTTTGGATCATACAAATGTCGTCTTGTACCATAGGCCGTCATTCCTGCTTGGCTTGCACATTTGTTTGTTCCCATCTAAGGAAGCAAAGAAAAAAAAAAATGGTTTCTGTAAAAATGTATTTCCACATTCAATGTAACAATCTGAGCAGCTCAGGCATAAAATAGCTTGTCCCAAGACTGGGTGCACAATCTGTCAGCTCTTGCAGGTCAGTTACCAAGGTCTATCAAAATTGATGAACAGAACCTCAAACATTACATAAAAAAAACAAGCTTAATTTCT
Source organism: Nanorana parkeri (assembly GCF_000935625.1). Classification (NCBI taxonomy): domain Eukaryota; kingdom Metazoa; phylum Chordata; class Amphibia; order Anura; family Dicroglossidae; genus Nanorana; species Nanorana parkeri. The sequence goes on along the minus strand of NW_017306843.1, from coordinate 992,401 downwards.
TCAAACAACATTACAAACCAGTGTAGTAATGTCACGCTCCAGCCAGATAACGCATTTTGACCTTAACCTACAGGGTTATTCATCACAAAAGGGTGAAGAGTTTGGAGAAGGCAGGAGAAGTGAACAATCCAGGCCCAAATAGCCGATTTGGAAAAATTCTCCGATTCAGCTCACTTTCCAGCAGTGGCGTAACAACCGGGGGGGCGGGGGGGGTCACTTGCC
>NW_017306843.1:977937-990793 GCF_000935625.1 Nanorana parkeri | reverse complement strand
GTACAGGGACAATGATGGCATGCTTGGACTTGTAGTTCCTTGGCTGATATATATGTGTGGGGGTGGGGGGTACAGTTCTAGTGGATGTTTATATAATATGGGGGGGGGCGAAAAAAAATGTTCTGCCCCGGGCGCCCATAACTCTGGTTACGCCACTGCTTTCCAGGACAGCTATGTTGTCTCCAAACTCTTCACCCTTTTGTGGATAGCCCTGCAAGTTTTTCTTAAACTGGTCTGAAACAAAACAGATTTGAGATCTTGGTAAAAGGTTGAAACGCGTTATCCGGCTGGAGATTAGTATTACTACAATGGGTTACAATGCTTGGCTTTTAAATGGTACATTAGAGGTGTTGATCATCTTTTTTAAAAGACTTAAGACAGTGGCAATAAGAAGGGAAATCTGAGAATTTCAGCTACTACAACCCATTAGGGATTTCCGGCCTTCTCAATAAGTGGATTTAATAACACTGTGCACATAGCACCAATGTGCTTTAAACTCCCAGCAGTCTGATTTCAGTTTTACTTTGTACATTAGATAATAGACATCTCTAACACATAAAACACATCAGCACCAGTGACTGAGGTTAAGTGGAGATCACATGAGCCACTTGTGGATAAGTGGAGTCAATCAGAGCAAAATAAAGAAACTGACAAATAGACGTCCGCAGCAACAGTACAAATGAGCGCTTGCTTTTCTTCTAGTTACCTGTAAACCAATAACGCTCTGCCCGGCTTTTAGCTTATCATCATTAAACTGTCTCTTCTGCTTTTCTGCATATTTGACACCAATGTCTACGGTAGTGTGAAAGCCTTTTGTTTTTGCCTGCAAGAGAGAAATCAAACATTTCTTCAAGATAATCCTCTAGAGTTTTACTGGCTAAAAAAAATTAACTAAATAAATAAAGCTGACCATACATGTATAGATTTTCCTGTTCAGCCCACATAACAAGCGAAAGCCACTCGATTCTCCCATCGGGAATCAAATCTCACCTGCCGACTATTGAATTTTGACAGCCAGTGCCTGCAGCTGTGGCCGATTGGCTCCAATCACTGGTCCCCCCAATAATTTTCTGGCAGACTCCTTTGATTTTTCCGTTGAAGTTGACAAGCCAGGTGGTGCCAAACGGGCCCCCCGCAGTTACAATTTCATCTGATTCACAGGAACAGGTTGAAAGGGATGGCTAGCTTAAGGTACATACATCTAGGTGTACAGCAAGAGTTCACTGAATAGATGAATGTTCATTTCCCTTATTCATATATCCCAGACGTACCAGGCTGCATTTACACAGAAGTACTGGTGGCTAAACAGAACTTACAGTCCCATACCTCTGCTGCAATTATACTGTTCCAACACACAACTCTGGCTCCAGTTTCCAATCTGTTTATCTACTTAGGTGACTGGAGGTAAGAGGAATATCAAAAATTAAATATATAGACACCGGCACTCCAATAGCAAGTCAAAAATGTCTGTTTATTGATGTATGAGCAGCATAACGTGATACACTCAATGAGACGTTTCAGTGTCTCGCAGGATCCCCTTCATCAGACAGAACAAAGAATAGAATGTAGAAGTTATGCATACGGTATGCCAGGAAGGCCCCAATGGTTTGAGGACACCAGAACTGATACTAATCGGTTACTAACAGTTATAGAACATAGTGCTCTTTTCTTTGTTAAAGCCAACCATCATCCATTATGAATATTTCCAAAGTCAGACTTGTCTAGAAAAGCCTCTACAATGCTGCATATGAAATTGCTTTCTGTTTCCTATCAGTTAGGAACAAACTCTGCCTTTTGTCATTAGCCCTGCTCATCCACCAGTGCCCCCCTCGCTCAGCAATTAGGGCAATTATATTGGACAGTTAAAGTGTGGTCAAGACTTAACACACAAGAATATATGGCCAAAAAGGTCAAGAAATGAAGGTCTTAAACAAACTGAAAGCAAATAACAGAAGAGGCTCTTCTGAATGGAGTGAAGAAACAGCGGGCATCCTTTGGTGGCTACGGAACATCAATGTTTTCAGAAAAAAAGCAATGTTGCACGGTAAACGTATTAACCAACATCCGTTCTAGTCATTGTCTGGTTCAACATTTATTTAAAAAAAAAAAAAAGATTGGAATTTGTACTGCCAGCCTTAGATATGAAAAGGCAGAAGGCAAATTAGTCTGCTGGCACCCACACAAAAAAACAGAAGTCAAGGCTCCGAGTGGACAAACCGTTATGCCGCCATTACTAAATGTGGCAGGTATGGTGCTAAATGCTTAAAAAACAACAACTACAAAAGAGAATTCCTTACAATGCTGCATTTTCCTACAAATCATGATCAAGTAGGGATGTTCAGATACCAGTGCCGATACTTGGCATTTTCATGAGAACTACCAGGGTTACAGCTGGGACCTGGCTCTGGGGCTCCACCACTTTCCTGAAATCATTAAGTCTGTATTGTTTTAGAAAATCTGTCACATGACAACAAAAATGTATCAGTACATGTATATGCGAGTACTCGGACAAGTGTCAGTACTTGAAAAAAATATGGTATTGGTGCTTTGCTAATATATATTTATATAAAAAGATTAAAAAAACTTCATGCACTAAAAACAGATGTACAAATCCCAGGAGCCCCGTATGTGCCTTAAAATGACAGCTGCCTCCTAACTTTTGAATTTTTCTCCAATCTAACCTTGGAGCTGGAAAAGTATCTGTACTTGTACAGTGTACGGTACTTGGTATCTGAAGTATCATTAGAATTTGAAACAAATCTAATTAAATCCTTTAAATGAGTATTTTTTTATTTAATGGACTTAATAATTATGAGTATTTGGTAAAGCCTCCTATTTTGTTTCCGAATTATTGGAATGTCTAACCCCCTTAGGACACAAAGGGGAAATTATGAATTCCACAGACAACCATTGAGAGGCAGGAGGAGGTCTGGCTGACAGAACAGCAGCACACCGGGAGACAGTCCAAGGAGGAAATGTCACTGCAGACATTTTCCTGCAAGCTTAATAAATCAGGACATTTGTCACGTGCACACACGTGCCAACTCTGCAGAGTGACAACATTGAGCTCATCTTCACCGAGATGCAATACCATGGAACTGTGCATTGAAAACAGACTCTCCCAACACTAACAATCCAATGCTGGGTGACATTTGGTACTGGGGGATATTGCATGTGTAAAGCCCACTGCAGTTCCTAGTTGCCAAAAGCTTACTGGCTACAATTTTTTTTTTTTTTACTGTCCAACACAAGTCTGCAGTAAGTGAAGTCAGAACGTCTGGTCCACATACTTGTAGAAGATGAAGATCACCAGCACTCCAGTAGTAGCATTAGTCCCTGTGCCTATTTATTGAAATGAAACGTCACAAACATGATATAGCCAACGTTTCGGGGCCACGCAGGGTCCATTTATCAGGGCAACATAGTGACGTCACTAGCTTGCCCTGATGAAGGGACCCTGCGTGGACCCGAAACGTTGGCTATATCATGTTTGACTTCAATAAAAAAGCACAAGGATTGATGCTACTACTGGAGTGCTGGTGGTCTTCATCTTCTACAAGTATGATACACACAGCACCATCCGTGGATGGACTATCATTGCGAGCACCAGGGTTGTTGAGGTCCAACCGCTGTAAGGAGCGCAGGGGACATATCCGTATTCCACATACTTGTTCTCAGTCAGTGACCAAGAGTCCAATGGATCAGAATAACAGCCAGCATTTAAGAGGGGGATGTCGGCAATGGCAGTCTGTGCCTAGGTAGATCAGCCCTAGGTACATATCCCACTCTGCCCTGCCAGACATTTTACAATTCCTGCTTATCAATGCTGGTAGAAGTCAAGGGGTGGGACTGTCACTCTACAAAATTATGAAACCGGCAACAGATTGAAATGTCTGCTTACAGGAAGTCATGTGACCAGCATCAATAGCCACTCCAGCTTCCAAGGTATCAGGTGTAGGTTATAATTATGTTTATTCTTTTCCAAACTGTTGGAAAAAAATTTCCACGGAGAACTTTAAAGAGAACTCTGAACCATCCCACAGGGGTCCCTGCTCAAACCCTGCGCAGGTAGAACTCTTGGTGACTGAATCAAAAACTCCTGCACTACAGGGCAAGAATGCAAACCGCTTATCGACAGATTCCAAGGCCACTTTTCTCGTGCTGTTAACCGCGGACAACACATATTGGTAGTGGATCATCAATGAATACCTTTTCTCCTTGAAGCCCTACTTGCATGTGAAAACAAAATAAAAAAAAAACACAGGGTAGTTTGACACCTCATTATCATTTTATGGTCTATACATTTAACCCTAATCATTAATGTACAGCTAAGAGGTACATACCAAACCAGCCAGGGACACCAGAGAGGACTGAACTTGTGTCATGTTTCCATTCTCAAAGAGGTCATTGGCTTCAAAAATGTCATGTGGCCTCATGCCATATTCCTGCATGGCTTTAATAAAGTTTCCAATGTTTTCCAGCTGTGGAACAATCAGCAGATCACACCATCAAGATACATTTCCATGAGATCACACAACTACACAATCCAAGAAATGTGCTCACAGCCCTTACCTTGTGCCAGTTTATTTTTGCATCATTGACTTTCCTTACTGCTCCTGGATGTAATCTATTGATGAGACTAGAAGAAAGAAGGAGATTAGCAAATGTACTGAACAAGGCCAAAAAGCTTTAAACTGAATCCATAAAATCATGCGCACGGACCTCCAACCAATGCTATTTGAGTTCTGGGTGGAAGCCAACAGGTAAATGGAATGAACACTGCGATATTTAAGCTTTCCGAGATAATCTAGACTGTAATACAGATGTTACTCTGGATAACACAAAACCCAGAGCATCAGACAGCCAAGCAGTAATCTAGCCCCAAGTATAATCAAAGACCACAGCTCCAGAATATACTCTACACAGTGGAAAAGGTGTGTGGAAGAAAAAGCAGCATCCTATGTACATACTCTGCAATGGTATAATGAGACATGACACACTGACGCAGCTATTTTCAGCCTGCTGCCTATGCCAGCTGGTCACATTCTTCTATTCTTTTTACCATACAGTATTATGAAATACAATAGCAGATAGAAAGTGCACCAGCATTGTGCAATATCTTCAATAAAACTTTATTTAAAAGTAAATCTTTATTTACAACATTTGCAAAAAACTACAATTTATCCAAGGTGAGACTCACTCAATCCAACTGTTGAACTCATTCAGCAACATGTAAATCAAAGCCTCATACGTGCATCACCGCTTATGCATTTTGAGGGAGACCCCCCCCCCCCCCCCCCTCGCTTCCTCAAAGCTCTGATAAGTGGGTTTTCCACAACACCACAATGAACTTTATCTGGATGGGTTTGGCAATTGGTAGTTTGTATCCAGTGGACTGAGCAAGTCTCACCTTTTTTAATAACACTATTATAGAGGTCACACAATGCCGGTGAACCTTCTATTTGCTCTATAGAGTCACAGAAAGATTTCCCAGTCTCAAGAGAGCTGCAGGGCCGTGAATATTATCCCTACATCAGCATTCTTATGGTAACAGTTGAATGAACTTTGGATTGAAGCAACACTTGAGCGCTAACAGTTTGCATTTATTTAACGGCAATAGGAAAATAGAGAGAGAACTTGGGCAAAGGGCAGCACAGATAAAACTCTTCCCCCAGACCCACTGAAACTGATGATACCGGTCAGTGCAAAGGCAGCAGCAATAGCAAAGCAATCACCTGATCAGAGGTAAACTCCATTTAAAAAAGTTGCTTTTTTGTTACTCGAGACAGCCTATTGAGTCTTTCCATCTACATAAAAGCTGTAGACCAGGCTCCGTTTGCATAGTGATCTGGTTTTACAGCATTTCCCAGATGCAGGAAGGTGAATGTCAGGTGCTTCGTGTTGTTTTTGCAGCAACATGGCGGTGTCTACCATCAGCCAGAACAGGTTACCACAGGAGGGATCAGGGTTTTATTTTCCACGGTGTGCAAATATTTGCACGATTTTAGACTTATTCAAACTGACCCTGTGGTCACCTTAAAAACAGTAAACAGGCAGAAGATACTGAACTTTAGCAAGCAAACGTCCCTACATGTTTGCAGATATACCTTATGGAGCACCCTGGTTATCTGGAGATCTACAGCGCTCTATTAGAAAAATCTGAACCAGATACTGTGAACGGTAGCTCAGGCTCGCTCAGTCCCTCACAACGACGCTGTTAATCACTAAGACCCAACAGAAAAGGCAGATGGAGCTGAAGAAACTGGTCAAGATCTACACAAGAGTGCTCCAGCAGTTGGGGTACCAGGATTGTTCTACAAGGTATATCAGGTACCTCTAGAAGTCACTAGTCTAGAAGTCTAGTGCAACATGTTTCATCCCAAATAAATTAGGTCACATTTCCAATGGTATTAGTAGTTTTATCATTCACTTTGCTTGCTTTTTTTTACAGGTTTCTTTAAGCTTTTATAGCTTGGTACAAATGATTTACTGAAAATCTTTGCTCATATCTATGTATCTGTGTATATCCATCTAATTGCACGGTACTTTCCTGGTCCAGGCTAAAAAGCAAACTTCAGACTGGTTGCTATGGACAGCACATAGACTGATCCTCCTCCTAATATCTTCTAAATGTACTTTCCTATTGCCACAATGTGATAAGGACACATGTAACCAGTCAATGGACAATTTCTCTTAACATTTCTGTAAATTCAAACCAGATGCGTATAGATGGGCAAAGGGTTCTGTTTGATGAAGGTTTTTCTATTCTTTTTTTCTCTATAGGTTGAACTTGGTGAGGTTGAAAAAAGAAAAGTACATCAACTATGCAAGATATCCAGCAGAGCAACCCAACATACTTTTCAAATACATAACTGTTCATTTGTTCACCTGTCTACTTACAGTAGTGTCGATTTCCTGGTCCTCAGCAGCACTCGGTGGTTCCTCCTGCTGACCACTACCATATCATTACTGTGTCCTATAGTGATGTGCAGGTCAGCATGAAAAAAACAATGAGCGCTGCCAGGAAATTGACACTCCAGGAAGTTGGTTTCTGCAAAAGAATTCAGTTGGAGACTCCTCAGACCTCAGAGTAGCGTTCAGGCAGTAGAAGAGGCAAGTATCCACTAGATTCTTTACAGGGACAGCTTTTATTAAGAATTTCAGTATGCTGACAGGGTTGCTTGAACGTGACCCTGCCGATATAGGGTTAGAACAGAAAAAAGAAAGACCTACCTGTAACAGAAGAGAGAATACTTACCTTTATGGCAGCCTATGTGTTGAAACCCGGCCTTTGGGTGGATTGAACTGTTTACCCCCATAGCATGCTCTGGCTCTTCCCACCAGCTCATACTTTCTGATATGACATGTGGACTGGTAGCAGAAACCACAGAACGAGCTGGAGCAGATATTCTACTCAGCTTCTAGTATATGTTAGCTACCTCGTGGTCTCTGGTTTCAATACATTGCGAGTCACTGACCTGGAACAAGCATGCAACAAATACAGTCATGGGAAGTTTAGGTATATGCATACTTATACCTGGTCAGAGACCCCAAAAGGAAGTTAAGGCATTAGCATAACAGCCAGGCAAATTAGCATTATTTTTTTTCAGCACCCAACTTATTACCAATTCTAGTATATGATAGAACAGCGCACTTACTGGCAGAGAATGGCTCCATCTCTCAGACCCATCTGGAAGTTATCACCAATCCTCATGCCGGTCACCTCCTCTATCCAGAGTCGCAGATCCTCCTCCACCTGAGCGTCATATTTCTGGGCAATCTGGAAGCAAAAGAAAAATATATGAAAACATAGCTTGTGTGATTTTACACCTCATCAAATTTGAACATTGCCATTCTAGCATTTCTTCCAGTTTAGAAATAGCATTTTAACCCGACTAAGGCGCACATTAATATTCCATAATCTAAGCTGGCGACCACCATAGCTTTAGATGTATGGATACAACACCAAGAAATTAATGCAGTTTGCCATTACGGTAGCTCTGGAACAACTGCCCCATAGAACAAGGAGCACATATAAAAATCACAAGTAGACACTAGACACAAACTTCCAGAAATGCCATCAAAGTATTCCTGACATGGTGAACGCAGACAAGCTCTGCAGACTGGATAGATCAGTGAACGTGGACCAGTTATGCTGAGAGTGAAAGGAGATTTTAGAATAATGTCTATATACTTCTGTTATGGTGACAGGTTTGTAAGAAAAGCTACTTATCAGGCTCATGATACCATGCAAAATGATGCACTAGAAGTCAAAGCAGCCAAGCAGGAGTTACTTTCCTGTAACTCAGGGCACAGAGATGGAAGAAGACAGATTTCTGATTGCTTGCTGGAGGTATTGCAACTCGCAGCTTTTTCCTCAATGCAAGTGCTGTACTGCCAGACCATATGCGCCAACCCTTGGCAGACTCTACCATCAGCCAGTGAATGTCACATATCATGGGTATTGCAAATTACTATGGAATTCAGGAGCCAGTCTGTCCAATCCAGGAGCCATCTCCAATGAAACAGCTAGAGAAAAATTCAAAAGTTAGATGCCAGCTGTAATTGTTAGGGAGCATTGGCTGCCTGGCCTGCACAGGACATTGACATCAGCAATATTCTCAGTAGAGAATTACAAATCTGCTGACGTCAGTACTCCCAATACAGCGCAGATACCTATGTGAATAACCGCTGGGTGTGCATCTCATGATTTAAAAGTGGAATACCCCAATGTATCATTACAGACTTCCACCTATTCTAAAATCCTAAAACCATTCTTCCAATTTAAACGCAAGTTAAGGTGCACTTTAAGTAAGCCTTCTAATAGGTTACAGCCCAATATGTCCCAAACTCCACTATTCTCTAGCGGATGTGATTACCCAGGAAGTATCCTATGACCTAAAGGGAGAGTGATGTACTATTCATGAGATCCTGACAAATCTTTGAAGCAGAAATATATAACCAGTGAAACAATACAAGGCCTGAGAGCACTTTTATATGATCCATGGGATTAGTGTAAACAGCAGAGGCACACATCATTTGGCAGTGTGAATGGAATGTCTGAGTAAAGCACTTTGTCCCACTTACTGCACTGTTAGCCCAGTGCTTAGAAACCACAGATGGGAAAAATCAGACTTAAATCAAACCAAAATACATATTACAGGACAATAGTCACCTGTGTAACCACAGCACTCCTACACCGCAACGGGGTGTGAAGGTGAAGAATTTGATGTACAGTAAGAGCCTAGAAGTCTTATAGGATTCCATGCATGCATACAGGATTAGCATCTGCACAGCACAATGTCTACCCATTTAAGTCTTTTCAGAACAGTTAAGTCAGCATTTAAAGGAAAGCAATTGATTTCCAAGGCTGACTGGACACCACATTGAAATCTGGGTGAAGGAAAGCAGGACATTGTTTTTTTTTTTTTTTTTTAAAAGCAATCACAAAATGAGACCAAACAATACCTCTAGCTCATATCTTTGCAATGCCAGCCAATACTCCCTGGCACCTATGCCTACCCCGTCCAATACATCATGATGATGTGACATGCATCAGAACAGAGGATAACCCTATAGAATAAGGGTAGCCCAGCCTTTTCTTCCAGTTTCCAACCACCAAGCTGAGAAGGTAAGTACTCACACAATCTATTTTTTTTTTTTAATTTTAATTCTTCAAAACATACCTGACTGGTAAGAGCAGGGGGGTCCCATAAACAGTTGGCTTTCTTCCTTGGAAAGGCTTGTTCTACAGGAAGTGCACTACAGCTTTGTTATGCAGTCAGTTTAGATGCAAACCATGAACAGAGGAGTTGCAGAACGAACTTTCAGAGACCACATATAGAAGTGTTCAAAAATATATTTTCTTATGACTTTCCCATTTTTACATGCTTGCTCTTTGATTAATATAGAGATTAGTCGTTTAGCCATTAGAGGATGGCTCAGTGCCATCAACATTGATGAGCAAATGTAGAATATTTTGACCAAGAGGGTCAGCACGACACCTAAGAAACTAGACCTTTTTTTGGAAGGACAGGTCAACAATGGCAGCCTACATGACAGGTTGCCTTTAACAAAGACTTCAATTGTTCTACAACATACAACGGCTTCCATGGTGAGAAGTCACCTGGGTACTCTACCAGAAAACATCTGAGGAATTTATTTGATCACATGGAACTCAGGAAAAAAGTCTGACCTTTCTGAGCTCTTTCCTCCTTACCAAGAAAAGTCTGGTAAACGATTAATCATGTGTCAAAAGCAAAAAGCATGGAGTAACGTGCTCTGTGTACAAATGATCCAGTTCAAGGATACGCAAATCAGATCAGCAGCACATTAACCAGCATGATCTTACTAATGGAAAGCGCCAGTAATCTTTTTACATAAAGCAACCAAATGGAGAAGTTTCACATGACCTAATTCTAGAAAAATCTGTTTCAAATTTCACTGCAACAGCTGGCCGTACGCCAGACCTTATAAACTTTCCCCGCATGCTTCAAGGAGTGGGAATTTCAGAAGCTTTCCATAATAGGAGAGTCCCATCTCTGGGCACGAGCCATATTCAGATCCACTCTAAGGGCTTTGTGGGTTAAAAGAATAAAACATTTTATCTACGTCAGTATTCCACAAGGGCTGCCAGAATCTCACTCAACCATTACCAAAAGCGCCAGTATTTTATTCCCATCACGAAGACAATAAAAGCTGGAATTGTATTCTTTCTGATGCAACTCAGTCAAGTTTAATTTTCCCTACATAACTGGTGTATAAATTTGGAGCAGTTATTTTTAAGGGTAGGACCACACTTTTACAATGAGGTATTAGTGGGGTATGAAAAGGTCAGCCAACTCAATACGAATGCTTCAGCTTTGGTAGAAGCCGAAGAATTAAAGGGAAACTATATCCCATTTTCAACAGGTCCACATTGTGATTCATTTATGGATAAGGACAACAGAAATTGCACTGAAATTCAAATACTGAATATACTAAAAAGTGGCCCATATGTATTTCCACAACAAACTCTGCAAATACCTTTGTATTTCAATGGATGAATAGGTCCAAAACCAACAGCATGTAGGCTTTTTTAAATAGCATATACCAAATAACTTTATCCAGATTTAATGCTGAAATTCCAATACAGAAGTACATAACTGCAGACCTTTATACACTGAGTGGCCAGTTTATTATGACCACCTGACGTTTGTAGGCTGTTTTGCTGATATTCGCTGCATGGCTTGAGCGCCAACAATCATCCCACGTTCAAAGGCTGTTAAATCGCGCTGTTTACCCATATCTGCAGAAAAAAAAAAAAATCACTTCTACCGTCGTGGTAAACAACCTGCTTCCCTATTTATAATGGTCTGGCCCTCTAGCAACTTCAGCGCAAAATTATAGCTAATTTGCTTACAAATGTCAGGTGGTCATAATAATCTGGCCACTCAGTGTATTATGCAATAAACAAACTCTGAAATAAACAGAATTGTGGGGGTTATCCCCATAAGTCAAGCTGACCTGTGACAATAATGATGTCACAGGTCAGCTCTATCAATCGGGAAGTCTGCACCGATCACTGTCAGTCACCACTCCCCCCCCACAGGGATTCCCCTCTCCGGTCCTCCAGCACTGACTGGACCAATAGACAGGGGAGGCGTCAGGCACAGCTTGGTCAGGGTGGATCTCGACAACATTGTTGGGATCTGTCCCGGATGCGACGCTCTTAGCATATAGCAATCAATACACTGAAAAATACTGAGTTTTGGGCCATCAGAGGAGACAGTACATGTCCTCCGATGACCCTGGGGAGAACTATGGGCAAAAACGGTTGCCCCATAGTCCTCCATTAAGTAAAGTCTCCAGCATGTTAGCATGTTGGACTTCTATCACACTCATGAACCAAGCAATGGTGCCCATGCGTATGAAAAGAGTTCTATTACAGTTGAATATCTATGGGGCAGCTGTAAACAAACACTCAAAAAATAAACCATTGGGAATGCTAAAGATAAAGAACCTTGTCCGATCCCCACTGTCTTCTTCGAAGCTAGGGCTATCTGCACATCGCTCCCCCTCCATTGCCATAAACAGCACATGGGACTAAGGTGCCCTTATATTAGGGGGAGAAAATTGTGAGATAGATATTAGAGAATTTTCAGATCTGCCCATGTCCAGCTTAACATATTTGCAGATTAGATCTCAATAATAACAAAGATAAAACAGTAAAGTACACAAATGGAGAACTACAAAAAATATACCAATTGTGCAGAGAGACTATCCATCATGAATGGCTGTATAGGTAGCGCCATATCAATAAACTAAGCTTCTCGAGATGCAATTCTACAATTCACTAGGCTGCTAGGTTGTGGTGTAACATGTGAAAGCACCTGGACCTCAGACAGTAAGGTTCCCAACAACCAACCCAATTGCACAAGCCTTGTTCAAGAGACCAGCCTTATAGACCCTTAATGTCACCTTAAAGAGAACTAGTCATCGCCAGTGTGCTATCACATAGGGGGCTTGTGAGCTCTCCCACGTGATAGCAATGAAGCAAAATAAAAAAATAAATAAAAAAATAACCTCAAAAAAGTTTAACGTGCCCCGACCCTGCGATTGTGCACATACTAAACGGAAACACAAGTCGGGTGCACCTACATATGAAAACGATTATTGCGCTACAGAGGTTAGGTATCGCCACGTGCAAGTGCAATACTTTTGGGGCCAATATTCATGGCTAACTCTAAACCAATGACTGGGCTTATTAGGTTATTTTATTATATTGGCTTGGAGTTGTACAATTCAGATTTTAAATCCATGAAACTAATTTACATTGTTAAATATATACAATTAAAAAAAGTATATATAAAAAAAA